>NC_089748.1:86358298-86598298 GCF_040412425.1 Macrobrachium rosenbergii | reverse complement strand
CACTCCCCCTCCTTGTCATGTTAAATGACATGTCTGACAGCTTTTGCCTTTGAGTTTCTTATAAAAGATGGGGGAAGAATTAGTTTGTTTTAAATAATACAAGTTTTTTAATTACATTTATATTATTTTTATTATTATTATTATTATTATTATTATTATTATTATTATTATTATTATTATTATTCCTTAATCTTATTAATATTTGAAAAATTAGTACATATTATTAGGTAAAAAATTTATCATACAAAACAAACTTACATGTATACATGTACCATAAAAATTCTCTCATCTCAGTAAAAGAGAGAGAGAGAGAGAGAGAGAGAGAGAGAGATAAATTACTTTTAATATTCAATGTTATTTAATTTACACATAAAAGCTTGAAAATTTATAAATTACATAAAAATTAAACATAAACGCTTTTGCAGGGTTTCTCAGTGTTCTCTAATGTTCGCATGTCTGTGAAAAACTTGTATGACAATTATGTTCCAATGAAAATTTGTGTCTGTGAATCCACGCAACTCGAATCCATAAGTTCAGGGTATTACTGTATATATGTGTATATATATATATATATATATATATATATATATATATATATATATATATATATATATATATATATATATATTATATATATATATATATATATATATATATATATATATATATATATATATATATATATATATAATTATATATTTATATATATACAGTGAAGCCCCCAGTATTCAAGGGGATGCGTCCACACCCCCGCGAATAGGTCAAATCCAATGCTTACAACGCCTCTAAAAACGCTTTATACCTGTCTACCATGAAGGGTCAAACACCAAAGTATGCCTAAAAATACCAGCCTACATCAAATATACATTAAACTATTACCTTATTACTGTATTAATCTTTGAAATGATACTATTAATATAATTTCCAAGGCATCTTAAACATTTTATCATTACATTCATACGTACGTACTGTATGGCTTACAGCTCTTGGTGAAAATAATCCAGTCCCCCCTACGTATTCAGCCACACATTTTCTTTCATACAGTTATAAGCCGTTCCGTTTTCTTTTCAGGGGGAACCATTGGTATTTATGTATACAGTATGAAATTCACAAAAAGAGAGAGACAAAAATTTAAGAAACATATGCACATTTTAAAAAATTTAATACTACGTATATTTGTACCTGTCTACCATGAAAGGTCAACACCAAAGTACTGTATACCTAAAAATACCAGCCTACATCAAATATACATTAAACTATTACCTTATTACTGTATTAATGTTTGAAATGATACTATTAATAAAATTTCCAAGTCATCTTAAACATTTTATCGTTACATTTATATGTACGTACTGTATGGCTTACAGCTGTAGGTGAAAATAATCCAGTCCCCCTTACGTATTCAGCCACACGTTTTCTTTCATACAGTTATAAGCCGTCCCATTTTCTTTTCGGGGGGAACATTGGTATTTACGTATACGTAATTCACAAAAAGAGAGAGACAAAAAATGTTAAAAATTTATGCACATTTTAAAAAATTTCATACTGCTGAACCTGGCGTATCTTCTTCCTCACTGGCAGACTTCGTCAGCTCTTCCAAATCCTGGTCCGTCAGGGGGTCAGAGTGAGCATCAATAAGGGTGCCGATTTTATCCTCGGTGATGTCCTCAAAGCCTTCCCCACCTAGAATCCTCGCCAACTGGACAGCCTTACTAATGGCCGAATGTTGAATTTCTTCAGGAGAGAAGCCCCTGTAATCATGAACACACTCCGGCCACAACTTGTTCCAGCATCAGCATGCGGTCAGGGTATCCTTCATGTCATTCAGTGATCGGCTGATGATGCTCAGACATGTGGCAATCGTGAATTTACGCCAATATTCTTTTAGCGTAAATTCACTGTCACTTTCCATCGCAGTTACAAGGTGCTGGAGGGAGTTCCCGCTATAGAGTGCCTTGAAGGCACGGATCGCACAATGATCCATAGGCTGGAGGAGAGAGGTGGTGTTGGGAGGGAGGAACTCAAACTGGACTCCTTGTAAGAAAGATCGAGAGGGTGGCCACCAGCATTATCCATAATCAGCAACACCTTGAACTCCATGGCCAAGTCGTTCAGGTATTGCCTAACTTGAGGGATGAAGCTCTGATGGAGCCAGTACTCTGTGAGGACTTTGGTGATCCAGGCCTTAGGTTTATGCATCCAGAACACAGGAAGCAATGCCTTGTTCTTATTCTTGAGGGCCCTGGGGTTTGCAGCCTTGTAAATGAGGCCTGGTTTAAACATGAAACCAGCTGCATTCCCACACATGATGAGGGTAACCCTATCCTTCTGAGCCTTGAATCCGGAGGCTTTAGCTTCGTCCTTCATAAGGTATGTTCGGGAAGGTATCTTCTTCAGAACAGGCCAGTCTCATCCATATTGAACACCTGTTCTGGATGGTAGCCCTTCTCCTTGATGATCTTCTTGAAGGCCTCTGGATATTTCATGGCTGCTTGAGTGTCTGCAGATGCTGATCCCCATGCAGAGTAACAGACTTTAGGTGGAACCGCTTTTGAAATCGGTGAAACCACCCCTTGCTGGCCTGAAAACCTTGAGGCGCTGATGATGGTCGTGCTTGGGGTTCTTCCCCCTCTTCTTCTTCTGCTGGTTCATCAAAGCCTAAAAATTCCAATTCCCCTTCTTCAACGCCTTCCTCTGCCTGTACTACGTCGTTGCCTTCCTTAGCAGTTGATAACTGCTGGTGGAGTTGTCGTGCTTTCTTTCGCGAATGATGTTGGAGTCGAAGGGCACGTTTTCTTCCGGCAGTCCTTTATCCAGATTGCCAGAGCAGATTCCATTTTCATGATTGTTTTATCCCACACTGTTGCAACTGTCTTTGCACTACCGAAGTAGCTCACACTCACAGACTTGCGTATCTCCGCCTCTTTCTTCTTGATATATCTCACTGTGCTCTCATTAACACTGAAATGGCGGCCAACCGAGTTTCATAACAGTCTTCTTTCTTTTAGACTCTTTGCTAGAAGGTCTTGAAGGAGCAGGGCATTTTTAGGAGGCATTCTAGGCTAAATATCACTGATGCACAAAGATAAAAATCAAAACGGACAGACGCACGGTTTCACACGGTAAGATGTTGCGAACTATATGCACCATCTGAGGAGGATGCCGTGGAGCGTTCTCCCAGAATTCCGTGTTCGCAAGTTGGTTGTGAATGTTCAGCCAAGTGAACAGCCAATGAGCGCCAAGGAAAATGAATGGTGCTTCTGGGTTGGCTGCTTTGCATATGACAGCCAATAGTGTGTCGAGTATCACTGGTCCTGGGTACACAGCGTCCAGCATCGCGATTTCTTTATATTTGCAGAGAGGTGGCTTGGGTGAAGCACTTTTAAGAAAAACAAATATATATTATTGAAATTTTGCTGTGTTTACATTAATATATTACAGTACTGTAATATTTGAAAATTAGTAAATCATTTTAACTTACAAAATGTACTTACAGTAGTCATTAATATATACTTTACATACATGAAAATGCTACGTGCAGATGATGTAAACATACGTACCCTACAGTATTCCTGTTGTCTTACATATTTTAGATATGCTCTACTTACTACCCATAGTACTGTACTATACTATGTATCATCCTAAAACACTTTTGTATGTAATATTTAAAAATCATCTTACAACAAAACATTTTATAAAGTGTAATGCGTACTGTATGCGCAGAAGATCCGTGTTAGTATATGTATGCGCAACCAGTAGTACCATGCGTATACCGTAGCGGCAAATTATCGGCAAATGACCCAGTATAACCCGTTTTATTTCTATCTCATGTTTGTGTGTTTTGCATGTACAGTACTATGGCCTAAAAATATTTTTTGAAATCGTGCATTAAGATGTCCTCTGAATGCTCTGCTTCTTCTAAGGTCTCTGGCCAATAGCCTACAATTACTGTAATGACTGATGAGAAGAAAGTACTGTAGACATGATTGTTTTGTTAAGAGAGGGCAAAAGTCACGGAGAAGTAGCAGCCCATTACAGCATGACATTAATTGCGGTCGCCTGCATTGAGCATGAACAAGGTAAAATACTCATGCAGCCCTACTGTACCACCTTCGTTGCCATGTTCAAATACCTTAACATGATAGCGCCTCCCGTCATTCATCGTACTGCACAACTAATTCATCATCATCATCATCTACAGCATACTGAAATCAACATTCATCACCAGTTACTACCCATATGATTTAAATTTACTGTATTATTTATTATTATTAAGGTACCCAGTGTAGTATTACATAATATTATTATTTAATTTCTATTACTATTATATGTACAGTACTGTAGTACAGTATTATTATTGATTTACATGATTATTTAATGGTATTATACAATAAATATGAAAATACAGAATACTATTGCTATACGAAAAAGAAAAAAATCTGCATCCGCGAATATGGAGTTTCCTGCGAATATTTTTATAGATATGTTCCATAGAAAACCCGCGAATGCATGTTTCCCCGCGAAAATTTTTTAAATAGGTTCCATAGAAAAACCCGTGAGTGGGTGAGTCCGCGAACCTTGAGAACGCAAATATGGGGGGTTTACTGTATAACTCGTAGGCGTCCAGGGAAAGGCACTCAATACAGCTGATAGTTTATTCCTAATGCCGACATTTCAGTATTTTCAAGGCTGAAAAACAGTGAGCTGACTCAATAATTAATCATAAAAACATTTATTACAACAACTGATTAAAAACACTACAGTACTGTCTCATTTAAAATGCTAATTCTTTTAAAAATATCAGAGGCACCATGACACTAAAAGAAAGACCTACCCAGACGGGAGCTAAAACAAGACTATTGAAAGGAGAGAAAAATACCAATTAAAACACAATTAGATAAAAAGGAGAAAACAAGGTAACAATAAGGCAAATAGGACCATCAAGCAATAAACAGCTGAGTGGATGATGTTTGGGTGTTCAATGATGAAACTGTTAATTTTATCATTATGGATTCTAAGGTTGTTAAGTCACTGTCTTTCTGTGTTTGTCCTATTATTCGAAAGTCTTTATTGTCTATGAGTGTTTTGCATAACTTCGAATGATTCCTTATGTTGGATTGTTCTGGGTTGGACAATCTGCTCCCGGTTCGGAAGCTAGCTCCTCTATGGGCGTCTATGCGTACCCTCAGCAGTCTTTTGGTACATCCAACGTAAGTCCCCTGGTTACACCTGGGGCAAGTATACTTGTAAACGACGTTGGATGTAAACAGTGGACTAACTTTGTCCTTGAGCTTGAAAAAGGACCCGATGGTGAAAGGATTTTTGGGGATTAATTTTAGGTTCAGTGGAGGCAGTTCTCTCTGAAATAAATTTAGACATTTTTTCCTAAAATTATCATCATATAGGTAAGGGAACGTTGCAAACATTTTCATTTTTTGTACTGTGGGGATGGCCGTGGGTTTTTTCATTTTTTGATTTAAAAACCTGTTTAAAGCCCTGAAAAAGAGCTTTTGAGGAAAACAGCTGTTTTTGAAGTAGTTAGCCAGGGTTACGATCTCATCATGGAAGGTCATCCAATTCGATGAGTGTGTAAAGGCCCTGTGGAGGAGAGTAGAAATGGAGTTTAATTTAAAATTAAAATAACAGAAGCTATTAAAATTCGAACCCAAACCTGTGAAAGTATCTTTCCTATAAATCCCTGTATAAAAACCTTGTTCATTTCTAGAGACTAGAACATCCAGGAACGGTAATTTTTATTAGATTCTTTCTCCAGAGTAAACTTTATGTTCGGGTCTTGATTATTAATATAGTCTAAAAAAGAGTCAGCATTAAAATCACGTTTGAACAAAGCGAACGTGTCATCGATGTAACGTTTGTAAAACAAGGGGTGGAACGAAAGAGGGCAACTATCCAGCGCCTGCTCTTCCAGAAAGCTCATGAAGATATTGGTGAAAACCAGACCTAAAGGGGAACCCATTGCCATCCCATCCACCTGTCTATACACAATGTCATTAAAAATAAAGGCGGTGTCCAGCATGGCCAATTCTAAAAATTGTTTAAATAACGTCCTGTTAAAATTATGAAATAAAACATCCTCACTAGAAAACAACTTATTTAGAATAATGTCGATGGTCCTCTTTAATAACGTCATCTTTAAAACTAGCTGAGTTCCTAATAGAGTAAGAATTTATAGCTAGGGGTTCTAATATTGGTACAAGGTATTTAGCGATATTATAATTTGCTGTATTCATTGAAGAGAGAATGGGCCGCATTGGGGTACCTACCTTGTGCACTTTGGGCAAACCATACATACTCCATATGAAGAACCTGGGACAAAGAGGTTTTGGTAGGTGCGTTCGTCTATGACATTGTTTTGTTTTAATGTCCTTAAAAAGTTTGGGTGTTGTTATTCCTGTCTTTAACCAAAATACATATTCTGTTTTCAACCTTTCAAACCGCGTTTTGTCTAAAAGAGAAGAATTTTTACTTTCCTTAGGGCTAGACTTCTGCCTCCCCAATTACAAACCGAAATACCAACACTTTTTTCTCCCACTAGAGTCACTATTCCATAGGATTAAAGACCTTCCATTTTGCTTTAACACTGACAATTTAAGACCGTAAATTTCGTCACTAGCCCACAGCACTTTTAGCAGTTTACGAACTGAAAGGACCCCATTCTTCAAGAGAGATGACCTCACCATCTTAAAGAACTTAGCCAGTGAGGAAGATATCATCATTACTAGATCAGATAAAGGTAAATGGGTACGGTTGTTCTTAACAAGCAGGACTATATCAATAAAATGGAAAGCATACTAAACGACCGAACAAAATTTGAAAAGATATATATATTATATATATATATATATATATATATATATATATATATATATATATATATATATATATATATATATATATATATATATATATATATATATATATATATATATATATATATATATATATATATATATATATATATATATATATATATATATATATATATATATATATATATATATATATATATATATATATATATATATATATATATATATATATATATATATATATAGTAAACCTTCAGATTCGCGTTCTCACAATTCGCAGATTCAGCGATTCTGCAGGTTTTCTGTGGAACTTGACTAAAAATTCTTTGTGGGAAAATCACCAATTTATGGGTTTTTCTGTGGAACATATCTGTAAAGATATTCGCCGATTTTTTTGTTTTTTGTAGAGCAATATTCTGTATTTTCATATTATTTACTGCATAATAACATTAAATAATATTGTTCAATAATAATAACACTACCTGTGTACTACCTGTAATAATAATACATAATAATAATAAGATTAAGACATGGGTACTCACTGTTGATGAATGTTGATTATAGATGATGATGATGAATTAGCTGTGCAGTTTGATGAATGATGATGATGAATTAGCTGTGCAGTTTGATGAATGATGATGAAGACATGACTGCACAGCAAAATAGTGGAATTACACCTCCTCTGAGGGAGCCTCTTCACGTTCTTCAGGAGGCACTTCGTCAGGGGTTTGGGAGGTGCCGTCATGTTGAGGTATTTGAACATGGCAGCAGAGGTGGTATGGTAGGGCTGCATGAGCTCATTAATGGCATTGGAAACATTTGTGGCCCTTTCTTCTGTATCATTGTCTGCAGCTGCCTGGCTTCCTTAAGAAATTTGTACAGGCCATGAAGTTCTTCAAAATCACGGTCCATTGGTGGGATAGAGAGAATGGCAAGGCCTTCTCCAATAAAGGCCATCGGAAGGTTTCTGCTGCCTTTACATTTCTTCTCGATGAGGGCGATTGCACGCCATAGCAAGCTGCTACTTCTCTGTGACCTTTACCTTCACATAACATTACAATAATGTCTGCCCTCCTCTCGCGTGTCATGATCCTCCTCTGGCACTTAGGCTTTTTGCCAGAAGCCTTAGAAGGAGCAGGTCATTTAGGAGGCATCTTAGGGCACAGTTCCAAAAAATATGCTTAGCCCATAGTACCCTACACAAAACACGCACAACTGAGAGATAGCAGTGAATGAGATGCTGGGTCATTTGCCGATTATCAATAAACACGTACGTAGGCTTGTACACACAGTACTAATGCGCATACGTAAAACATTGATATTTTGCGCATACTGTACATTTTATCAGATCTTTTGTTGTAGGATGATCTTTAAACATTATGGGCATAAAGTGTTTTAGGATGATACGTAGTACGTAGAGCATAAAATACGCAGGACAATGGGACTGGCAGGGAACATGTTTACGTACGTCTGCGTAGTGTTCATATTAAGTATATTTTCGTGACTAATGTAAATACAATTTTTACAGTACTGTAATATATTGATGTAAACACAGCAAAATTTCAATAACGTATTTTTTTTCTCAAAAGGCGCTTTACCCAAGTCAGGATCCGCAGAGAAAGAAAATGTGTCCTTGGATGCTGTATACAGTAAACCCCCTGTATTCATGGTCTCACTATTCGCGGATTTCTCTGTAGGACATATCTACCCATTATTTGCAGAAAATTCGCCCATTCAACTGTTTTTTTCAGAGAAACATTCACTAATTACTGTATTTTCGCATCATGTTCATGACTGAATGCACTTTTGTGATAAAACTATTATAATACTCAGGTATAAGCATTTTTAGAGGGTTTTCTTGTGTTTAAACTATCAAAATAGGCAGTTCTAAGTGTTTTTAGAGGGTTTTAAGTATTCATGGATTTTAGCTACTCGCCGGGGCTGCGGTATGCATCCCCTGCGAATACAGGGGTTACTGTACCCAGGCACAATGCTACTCAACATGTTATTGGCTATCGTCTGCAAAGCAGCCAATCCAGGAGCTCCATTCATTTTCCTTGGCACTCATTGGCTGTAAACTTGGCGTTTATTGACTAGATCCTCAATCCTGTCTCGCGGAAGATGGAACTGTGGGAGCCACACCATCGCATCTCAGTCAGTTCTCTGCATAATACGTAGCATCGTCTCATCGGGTGTAATCACGGATCTTTGTGTGTTGGTTTTAGTCTTTGTGTATCAGTGCTAATTGTGCCCTAAAATTCCTCCTAAAACACGCCCTGCTCCTTCTAAGGCTTCTGACAAAGAGCCTAAATGCAAGAAGGCGGTCATGAAGCTTGATGAGAGGGTAAAACTTCTTGGTATGTTGAAAGAAGGGAAAAGTTATGCCGCAGTAGGCTGCCATTTTAATGTCAATGAAGGTACGGTCAGGTACATAAAGAAGAAAGAGGCTTAAATATGTAAATCTGTAAGTAAGAGCTTCTTCGGTAGTGCAAAAACAGTTTCAACAGTGCGGGATAAGATAATCGTTATGAAGGAATCTGCACTGGCTTTTGGATAAAGGACTGCCATAAGAAGAACATCCCCTCGAATCCAGCATCATTTGCGAAAAAGTGCGACAACTATACCAGCAGTATTTGACTGCTACGTGAAGGCGACGATGTACAGGCACAGGAAGGCAGCAACTGACAGGCACAGGAAGGTAATGACAAAGGGGAATTAGAATTCTTAGACTTCAGTTAACCCCACCAGAAGAAGAAGAAGAAGTGGAGGAGGAAGAACCACAAGCAGGAACATCAGCTCCCCAGGGTTTTCAGGCCAGCAAGGGGTGGGTTCCATTATTTCCAGCCTAAAATCTGTTTCTCTGTTTGGGGAAGCAGCATCCGCAGATACGGAAGCCGCCGCATAATATCCGGAACCCTTCAAGAAATTCATAAAGGAGAAGGGCTACCATCCAGAGCAGGTGTTCAATATGGACGAGGCTGGCCTGTTCTGGAAAAAGATGCTGTCCTGGACATACCTCATGAAGGACGAAGCAAAAGTCTCAGGGTTTAAGGCCCAGAAGGAGAGGGTTACCCTCCTAGTGTGTGGGAATGCGGCTGGCTTCATGTTGAAACCAGGCTTTATTTACAAGACTGGAAACCCCAGGGCCCTCAAGAATAAGAAGGCGTTGCTGCCTGTGTTCTGGATTAATAACCCCAAGGCCTGGATCACCAAAGTCCCTATGGATCAATGGTTCCATCAAAGCTTCATTCCTCAAGTTAGGTAATACCTGAACAACTTGGGCATGGAGTTCAAGGTGTTACTGATTATGGATAATGCTGGTGGCCACCCACTGGCTCGTTATTGCCAGGGAGTCCAGCTCGAGTTCCTCCATGCCAACACCACCTCTCTCCTCCAGCCTATGGACCAGGGTGTGATCCGTGCCTTCAAGGCACTCTACACCCAGAACTCCCTCCAGCACCTTGTGAATGCAATGGATGCTGACAATGAATTTGCGCTGAAGGACTATTGGCGTAAATTCATGATTGCAACGATCGTTGAAGGAAATGGAGACCCTGAATGTGTGCTGGAACAAGTTGTGGCTGGAGTGTGTTCATAATTATAAAGGCTTCTCTCCTGAGTAAATTCAACATTCGGTCGTTGGCAAGGCGGTCCAGTTAGCGAGGATTCTTGGTGGAGAAGGCTTCGAGGACATCACCAAGGATGAAGTCGGCATCCTCGTTGATGCCCACTGTGACCTGATGAACCAGGATTTGGAAGAAATGACGAAGTCTGCCAGTGAGGAAGAAGACACGCCAGGTTCAGGGGAGGAGGAGGATGATGAGGGCTTGACTTTGGAATGTCTGCCCTAAATTAAAGAGGCGCAGGAGATGGTTCCAACATGGGATCCTTAAAGTTTTCAAATATCCTTGATTCGGCATTGGAGCCCTATAATCAACCCCTCATCAACATGAAGAAGCAGTGACAGCAGCTGCTTATCACTGTGTTTATTAAACATACGAAGAAGGACCCTCCAAAGCCTCCCCAAACCTCTGAAGAAGTGCCTCCCCAATTGCCTGAAGTAGTACTTCTCGAAGCACCTGAAGAAGTGCCTCCCCAATTGCCTGAAGTAGTGCCTTCCCAAGCGCCTGAAGTATTGCCTCCCCAAAGCGCCTGAAGAAGTGCCTTCCGAAATCTTTGACGAAGCGTCTTCTGAAGGTGTAGAGGTGCCCTCAGAGGAGATGTAACTCCTCTGCTTTGCTGTGCAGTCATATCCTCATTGTCATTCATTGGACTACACAGCTAATTCATCATCATCTTTAATCAACATTCATCACTGGTGAGTACCCATATGATTTATGTAATCTTAATATGTACGTAGTAATAAATTTTTTTGATGTGCATACGTATTTCTCTCTCTCTCTCTCTCTCTCTCTCTCTCTCTCTCTCTCTCTCTCTCTCTCTCTCTCTCTCTCTCTCTCTCTCTCTCTCTCTCTCTCTCACGTGAATTTCCCTTGTAAAAGAAAATGGGACGGCTTGAATAGTAACTGTATGAAAGAAAATGTGCATGCCTGAATACGTAGGGAGGACTGGATTATTTTCACACATAGCTGTAAGCCATACAGTACTTATGTATATTTTTACAAGTAAAATGTTTAAGATGACTTTGAAATTATATTAATAATATAATTTCAGTGATTAATACAGTAAAACAGGGTAATAGTTTAAGGCATATTTGATGTAGGATGATATTTTTAAGTATATATTTGGTGTTTGAACTTTCAAGATAGGCAGTTATAAGCATTTTTAGAGAGCGGTTTCAAGTATTTGCAGATTTTAACTATTAGCGGGGTGTCAGTTACCCATCCCCGCAAATACGGGGGTTTACTGTATGTATGTGTTGTGCAGGTAAATTTTAAGTCTCCACATTCATTGCTTTACTCTACAATGACCTTGTAAGATAACCAGGAGCATATAAAACAGAAAACAAAGGAGTTGTACAGGAGCTTAGGGCTCTTTCTCAATGGGAAGATGCGTGAAACACGTGGGTACAAAAATTGGTATATTTACGTAACAGACAAGATCAAAGGGAAAATGAATTAAAAACACGTTAAATTGCTGCTGCAGTTGAGAGTCCTCCAGAGGTGGGGGAGGAAAAGCTTGGGAATGCTAGGAACACGGACCAAGGAGAATTCTGCTACGATCATCCTTCTGAAACGATATGGGACCCAGGTTACGATCTAAGGCTGGAATTGGGGAATGCTTTTACTCGAGGGTGCGCTGAGGGCGCCAAGGACAGCCTTGAGGCTTGACTAGTGACTTGAGCAAGAGGGCAGTGAACACGTGGGCTGGGATTGAACCAAGAAACTAGGGGATATCCAAGATACAGGCCCAGGAGTTTAATGAATGCACAAGGCGAAAGTAGCGTGACTAAGCAACTCTTTCCAGGTACTTTACCACATAGCAGGAGTGTAAGGCTGACGTCAACATCGGGGCTTCGTTCCAGTGCTTCCCAACGGCGTCCACAAGGGGTCCACGTGTGTGTGTAGACAAAAGCCTCCCACCAAGGACGTACTCTTGGGTCGGAGATCGGTGGCGGGATGGAAGGGCGCCCTTGTGATGATAAAGGGCTGCAGTTGAGTTTCCACTCGCTCTTGGATTTGCAATTCACCACTTGCAATGGATACTGGCCACATGGTTGGGGTACAAAGCAAGGGGCAGCGATCCACGTGGTGGCGATGTGAAGGGGGTTGGGAGGAACGTCTGAACTCGTGACCTCCTACATTCGCGTCTGGGCTGTGTGTGAGAGCGATGTTCTGGCGCTGTGGCCTTGTATTACTTCTGATCGGGTGCGGAGTGGGGGGCGATGGCCTGACACGGGTCACAGCTCCTGTACCAAAGAAAGGGTGCCAGCCAGTTACTGCCCTAGGCTAAGATTGTTTCCTCAGCGTGCCTCAAGACCCCCTGGATTTCTGTCCGGAACCAACCCGAACCAGATTTCACTACCTCTCGCAGATTCAAATAGACAGAGGCCTATCTATTGGCCAAGCAAAAGCCGAAATGAGGGTGTTTTTGTAGCTTATTTTGGCGCTAATCTGTACAATATATAATATGTATATTTGTACAGTATGTATGTATAAATACATGTGTGTGTATATATATATATATATATATATATATATATATATATATATATATATATATATATATATATATATATATATATATATATATATACATATATATATACATACATACATACATACATACATACATACATACATACATACAGTAAACCCCTGTATTCGCGTTCTCACGATTTGCGGACTCACGCATTCGCGGGTTTCTCTGTGGGACATATCTAGCCATTATTCGCAGAAAATTTGCCCATTCGTGGTATTTTTCACTGAGAAATATTCACTAATTACTGTATTTTCATATAATTTTCATGAATAAATGCACTTCTTGTGATAAAACTATTAAAATACTCAGGTATATGCATTTTTACAGGGGTTTTCTGTGTTTAAACTATCAAAATGGGCAGTTCTAAGTGTTTTAGAGGGGTTTTAAGTATTCATGGATTTTAGCTATTTGGGGGTGTGAGACGCATTCCCCACGAATACAGGGGTTCACTGTATATATATATATATATATATATATATATATATATATATATATATATATATATATATATATGATGATGTATGTATGTATGTATGTTCAGCATTCATGGCTTCATTAGTCACAGATTTTTCTGTGGAAAATAAATCCGAATGAATAACAGAAAATTCACTAATTTGTGGATTTTTTCTTACAGCAATATCGCCGATTACTCTTATTTTCATGTTATTTTCGAGACCAACTACATTTTTTATTATAATTATTTACTAATTTTCAGATATTAATATTAATGTAAACAACAAAATATTAATAAAATTTATTTTTTTCAATGTATATTTAAATATTAACATATGTTAAAGTAAAATCCCACAAAGTCACAAAACAGCTGTGTCCTAGTTTGTTTTACCAATGAAAACATACCTCTCTCTCTCTCTCTCTCTCTCTCTCTCTCTCTCTCTCTCTCTCTCTCTCTCTCTCTCTCTCTCTCTCTCTCTCTCAGTACTCTACATGTCCTTCAATGAAATATGAATTACTGTATCATAAACATAAAAATACGAAACTAAAACACCAGGAAATTCCCGACACCATGGCCTGAGTGTGTGCATACAATGATTTTTAATTTTGTACATAAAAGTAAAACAGGTATACAAAGGTAGACTAACACTGTATGGTAAAGTAAAATCCTTCAAAATCACAAAACAGCTGTTTCCTGGTTCGCTTTACTGATGTAAACATAACTCAGTTCACCCCCCCCTCTCATGGTACTGTTCATATCCTTTAATGAAATATGAATTACTCTATCATAAACATAAATAAACAAAACTAAAACTCCAGGAAGTTCATGACTCCATGGAATGAGTGCTTGCATACATATGTACAGTCACTCAAAAATGTTTTGCAACATGTTCCAGTTTTCGTTCACCTAACAGTAATTTGTTCTTTTGATATTTACTAGGAAATGTAATTTTCTTATTCGACTTTGGGTATTAATCATACGGTTAACAATATAAAAAAGAATGGTGAGTGAAAGATTCATATTACGAAAAATGACGAAACATTTGGAAAATTGTCACTTCAGATGATTGGGCAAAAGAGTCAAAGAAGAAACTGTATTTCGAATCCAGATAAAAGCTTATTGAATAAAATAATATTGAATAATCATCAATGAAATTATTTATAAATAAAGAAAGAAACAATTTAACCATTATCGTTGTCAAAAACAAAACAAAAAAATCTCATAACGTTGTATGTTATCGTGTGACTCCACATTCGGGCAGGAAAATTAAACTAAACTGTCTCGTCACTTGCACCGATAAGATGGGCAACAGACTGCGCCACACCACAATCATTAGCTTGCATAGGACTAATGTTTCTATCGTAGATATTGCTCGGCAGCTTAGTGTAAATAAAACAACCATGTATAGAGGGACACAACAACAGAGAGAATGAGGAAATATGATAAATTCATAGTAAAAAGTGGAGGACGACCCCACTGTTGCACTAGTGTTAAGGATCGTCATCGGATGATCACTGAAGGAGCTCCGCCTAACTCCCCTGACAACCGATGTTGCCATAAAGAGAGAACATTACGCTCTCCCTTCAAGTTGCTGCCAACCCATCCCTGACAGGTCACATGAGACCAAGATATTATTTCATCCTACTCCTGCCAAGAAACACTGCATATCAGCGAAACACAAAGACTAGAGGTTAGGGTTTGCGTTACAATATAATCCAGTGGCCGAAGGTTTCTGTAGGAGTCATCTTTTGCAATGAGGAGGAGACATTCTCCACTGATGAGCATGGTAGTCTTCTTCACTGCTGGCATTTAGCATTAACTAAATTAATGTTGAACTTCTTGCTAATTTTAATTCTTTAGAAACTTAGATATGAAATATAAAAATAGGCGTTATATATTTGGTTAACTTCATAAGAGGCATCAGAATGATAGGCCTAAGTAGCAGTGAAAGAAATGAGAAATTACACATGATAATGGCATTATATATATACAGTATATATATATATATATATATATATATATATATATATATATATATATATATATATATATATATATATATATATATATATATATATATATATATATATATGTGTGTGTGTGTGTGTGTGTGTGTGTGTGCGCGCATGTGCGCGTGCGATTATATCCTATGTATTTTACAAAAATAGACGTGAAATCTGTTAGTCTAGTTCAGTATATATTATATTAAGTTTCACTAGTTCACAATATACATAGGATTAGTCATTCAAAAATGTGATTAATAATAATGTGCAAGCAAATCTTTACAAACGTCGTATTTGTTGATGTTAATAAGGCTAATAGTTCAGCTTATAATAGTCGTAGGCCTATGTCTACAAAGTTCACACATACGAAGGGGATAAAACAACGAAAGTAATGGCAGTTGGAGATGAAAATATTAAAACATAAGAACAGCAATGACCTCTGAAGTATTATAGTAACATCTTTTAATTAAGTAAAGTATGACAACAGTAAGCAGTATCAGAAAAAGCCTTGTTTATGGGAAACTGCAGGTAATTTCTCGGACTCACCGCTAGTGTTCAGTTGTTTCATGCGCTTACAACTGAGTTGCCAAATAGCGCCAGATGTCGCTATTATAAGCTGTTGTCCGAAAAGATTTGAAGTATGTTGGCAAAACATTTTTGAGTGATTGTACATGTTACAATTTTGTTTTTTTGCTTTGCTTGATTTACTGTACCATTTTTATTACAAGTTTAGTTGATTCTAAGCATGATACCCAGTGTTTCCCCTATCTATTGTAAAAAGAAAACAGGGCAGCTTGAATACTGTATGAAAGAAAATAGATATGCCTGAATATAGGGGGAACTTGATTAGTTTTCACAAGTAGCTGTAAGCCATATATTTTAAGGATAATGTTGTAAGATAACTTTGAAATGATCTTAAAGTGTTTTAGGATAACAGTTCAAGGTATATTTGGTGTAGGATGATAGTTTAAGACATATTTGGTGTTTGAACTATTAAAATAGGCAGTTACAAGCATTTTAGTTTAAGGTATATTAGGTGTTTGAACTATTAAAATAGGCAGTTATAAGCATTTTTAGTGGGGGTTAACAACTTATTGTGGATTTCAGCTTGTCACAGGTAGTTGTGCCATAACCCCACGAATAATGGGAGTTGACTGTGTAGATGTATATTTAATAATATATATATATATATTGTAACGGTCCTTTTCCTCCGTTACTAAAAATTAAATAACTTTATCAAACTCTGTTCACAACCACAAGCTAAGTCCACAGTCAGTGGAATAGCTCTCAAATAATATTAATAGTGCAAAAATCAATTCATGGGGAAAACGAAACACCACAAAAACACTTAAATTTAATACAAAAAAATATGCAGATAGAAGTTATTCCTGAACCTCGGAATACAATTATTAATGAACACCAATCAACCTGAAAGATTTGTAAACCAACACACTTACCCAATTAAGACAGAAAAAGCAAAGATACATCCACAAAGATAAGGGGTTCAGATAGGAGAAGGTATTCGGAAAGTAAGAACAACCTATCAATTACAAACTAATTAATCTAATGATAATTTCCCTCCTCCGAAACAGTGGAGCAGTAGCCGTGATCTCCTTAATCATATATTGCTGTCCTCCGTAACACTGGAGTTATAGCCGTGATCTTTTAGATACTTATATGTCTCTGCGTCCAGAGACAAAAGTGAGGGGTTCGAAGTGGTGAAGGCAAATGAATATAATTAGGGTACTCGATTGGACCCATCCAACAGCGATCCTACGTCCACAAGGATGATTCTCCAGGAAACCAGGGACGTCCAAATGAGACCAATCAAAGATTGCCTGACTATTCCAAAAATATCGTTCACTTATACCTTGGCTGGCGAGAGCCCTCGACATTTACTGAGCGAGGGTGAGGCTGGATGAAGTGTAATCCTTTGAGTAATAGTACATCCAAGCAGGCGTTACGTAGCAAAATCAGCAGTCACCAGGAGTAATAAGGCTCAGAGATCAACTGACTCCTTCAGTCGAAAGAACCTCCGACACCGCCATGGTGACAGCACCACTCGCTCACAAATATATGAAAAGACAGAATGGTCATTAGTGACAATTACTAAACAGACAAACCACCGGGGAGGAGGAAAACAAACTAAATGGATAATAATACAGTTCATATGCTTTACAAAAACTAGAATAAAATTACTAATTATAAAATAACACAACAAAGTGACACCTCCTCTCCCAAAAGAAAAAAAAATATATACATATATATATTTTTTTTTTTACAGTAAATAACTTGGAATATTTAAAAAAAAAAACTAAATAGTCATTGAAAAGACCGACAAGCCAAACACAAGGTTTTATGCAACCCTGTAAGGAAAAAACAAAGGTATGAATTTGCAAAAAAAAAAATAAAACTTACAAAACCTGATATCCAACGGGAGGGGTGGCAAAGGAACAAGGATGCAGCTCACAAAGGTATCTAAATTAAAATATCATTAATACAATGGAAAATCTATAACACAGAAAACCTCAAAAACCATTGCTAAATATATTATTTTAAACCCAAGAGCTTCAAAACTCTCACATAAGTATACGCATAATTAAGAGCTACAATGCTCTAATCCGGACTCCATATAGCCTAACTGTTCATAGGTCATAATTTACACACTCAACGTTGTTTCACTTTGTTTCACATCACTCATTGCAACAATGTTCAGCGAACAATAGTCCTGATAACACAGTGACAACACTATATCACTATAAAAGTGTCCTACCAAATACATACACTAACACTGGACAACACAGAGAAAACCAACACAGTTTTCCCCCTGCGCAATCCTAACACACAAAATTTCGTGAAGCGTAATTATGCCTGAAAACCAAGAATGCCCGGATTAGTAGCTGTCCACTAACAATGTAAATTCTCCGATTAATATCTTAGTCACCAAATTAATCACCTCAACGTATTATACCATGTGCCAAAGACCAACAAATACCAACATCATTGTATACCAACATCATTATATCATACTTTTCAGTAACAATTTTACGATATTACCCATTTGTTTCTTACAACACTCATTCCATAACGCATTAGAAGTACTTCACCAACCTTCATTACAATAAACATAGTCACACCGAGTAGCACCTTCTACCTTTACCTAAGACCTCAATATTAAACTAATCTTAATTTTATAGCCCAAGGCATTTAGAGAACTCCTGTAAAGGAAAATTATAATTAATACATATTTGTTATACACTCATCTACTCTTACAATACAAACCTAAGCACCTACTTCAACAGTACACACACGTAACTAGAACGATACAGATACTACCTTAACATCCGCATAGCCCTCTGCAAGAATCCTTCCCTACTCAACGCTGCGAGAGAGAACATCGGCCACAACGTTGTCTTTTCCCGGGACATGAGTGAACTCTAGATTCCACTCCTGTAACATGAGGCTCCAACGCATCAGACGTTGGTTTTTATTTTGTATCTATTGATGAAGGTCATGGGGTTATGGTCAGTCATAATCTTTATTGGAGTTCCTGTGGAAGAAAGATAAATGGAAAAATTATTAATAGCCAGAATGAGTGCGAGTGTCTCCTTCTCGACCGTCGAATATTTTCGTTGAGCGGAATTCAATTTCTTTGAGAAGAACGAGCGACGGGTGAGAAACGCCTTGCTCGTCGTTCTGTAATAAGACCGCTCCGACACCGACATCACTTGCGTCAGTGGCAAGCGAAAAAGGCAGGTCGAAACTGGAGCCCTTAAAACGGGAAACTAAGAAGCACACCTTTTAAACACTCAAATGCCCTTTGCGTTTCAGGAGTCCAATTAAAAGGAACAGTTTTCTTCAGCAAATTAGTGAGCGGATCAGCAATGTCAGAAAAATTCCCAACAAATTTGCGATAATAACCAACTAGACCCAGGAATTTTCTGACATCTTTTCGACACTTTGGTATAGATATTTTTCTCAATGGCCTCTACATTGGCTTGTTTAGGTGCCACCTTACCGTCACCAACCTCATGCCCTAAATAAATTACCTTCGCTTGACAAACTCACTTTTTCAAATTAATTACTAACCCAGCCTTTTTAAAACCTCAAATAAAGCCCTAATACGCTTCAGATGCGTTTCCCAGTCATCGCTATAAATTACGATATCATCAATATACACAACGGAACCTTCTAAACCATACACCAATGTGTTCATTAAACGTTGAAACGTCCCTAGGCGTTTTTCATACCGAACGGCATTACACGGCATTGAAATAACCCTTGTGGAGTCACAAAAGCAGATAAAGCCCTGGCCCGTTTTGATAAAGGAACTTGCCAATACCCTTTTAGCAAGTCAAATTTACTGATAAACTTTGATTTTCCCATGCGATCGATACAATCTTCAATCCGAGGCAAGGGATAACAATCTGTCTGCGTGACTTCGTTAACTTTCCTATAATCGAAGCACAAACGAAAATCACCATCAGGCTTTTTCACCAACACTACCGGAGAGGACCATGGGCTTTTACTGGGCTCTATTAAACCATGCTTTAACATATAGTCAATTTCTTTGGCTACTACCTTAGCTTTAAAGGGGTTTAACCTATAAGGGGACTGTTTTATGGGGGTGGCATTCCCAACCTCCACGTCATGTTCCAAAATAGAGCGTACGACCTGGTACCTCTGAAAACAATTCTTTATAACCCATAACCAGTTTTCTTAAAGACCTTCGTTTCTCGCTACTGAGATGGGAGACTAAACCATCAAAGTTCTCCAAATAATTCTTATTACTAGACAAGCAAATTTCATTATCATAATTATCATTATTAAAACCCTCTGAAAAGGAATAAAGATTATTATTATGTGAAACATCATCCGTAATAGCTGCTACCGGAATAACTTTCTCTCTTTCCTTATATGCTTTTAACATGTTAACATGACACAATTGGAAAGGCTTCCTTCTTTCCGGAGTTTCAACCAAATAATTTACCTCACTAACTTTTTTCAAAATTTTCCATGGTCCAGAGAAAGAAGCTTTCAAAGAATTACCCGCAACGGCAAAAGTACAAAACCCTATCGCCTACTGCGAAATTACGCACTTTAGCCTTTCTATCAAAAAAAGTATTTCATCCTTCTTTGACTAGACAATAAATTTTCTCTGGCAAATTTCCAAGCCTTCGACAATTTGTCACCCAAGTTTGTCACATAATCTAACAAGCTGATGTCGGGGATATCACCTTCCCACGATTCTCTTACCACATCAAGAGGACCACGCACACAATGTCCAAAGACCAAATCAAAAGGTGACAAACCTAAGGACTGACTTGGAGCCGACCGAAAGGCAAATAATAAATAAGGCAATTCCTTGTCCCAATCGGACCCATGAGTTAAACAATATTTCTTTATCATTGACTTCAGGGTCTGATGGAACCTCTCCAGAGCACCCTGACTTTCTGGATGATATGGGGAAGAAGTCACATGTCTAATGCCCAATTCATTCATCTTACCTTTGAAATATTTACTAACAAAATTAGTCCCACAGTCTGACTGGACGACCTTGGGCATCCCAAACCTAGTAAAAAAGTTGGTTAGTACTTCTACAATTTTTTCACTCTTAATGGTACGGAGGGGAATAGCTTCAGGATAGCGAGACATTTTATCCATTATAGTGAAAATATATTCATTCCCACTACGAGTCCCTCGGTAACGGACCAACTACATCGATAATGACCTCTTTGAAAGGCCTCGAAACCACAGGGATGGGGGCACAAAGGAGCTTTAGGAACAGGTTGATTCGGCTTACCGACTTTCTGACACACATCGCAACTATTAACAAACTTCTTAACGTCTGCTTTCAACTTGGGCCAGAAATAGTTCGCGAAGAGTTTGCTAGTCGTCTTATAAACACCAAAATGTCCAGCCAAACCACTTTCATGAGCCAACGACATCAAACCATTTCTGTAAATATAAGGAACCATTATTTGTCTTAATATTTCATGTTCCGAAAGTTACCAGCCTCCATCGGCCTACTCACCTGCTGTACAAAATATTCTTAATAATTCTAAATTTAGGTACAGTCAAGTCCGATTCTTCGCCCGACTCAATGGGTAGGTCTGAAATTCCTTTTCTGGGCTTTAACAAGTTCTTCCACAGTCCAATGTCGGATGATCTCTCAAAATATTAATATCTCCTACAATACTACTACTATTTTCCAAACTACTCAAGTCTACATCAGTTGCAACGTCAACA
Source organism: Macrobrachium rosenbergii (assembly GCF_040412425.1). NCBI lineage: Eukaryota > Metazoa > Arthropoda > Malacostraca > Decapoda > Palaemonidae > Macrobrachium > Macrobrachium rosenbergii. Next base: position 86,576,600 of record NC_089748.1, on the reverse strand, counting down.
ACTCTAGCACTAGAACGCGTAACTACTGCTACTTCTGGATTGATCAAAATTGGACAAGTCTTATTCTTAAAAGCCACGTCATTCCCAAAACAATATCAACCCCTTTGACCGGAAACTTATTTACTACTGCCAACTTCAAAACTCCTGAAAAAGAAGGACATTTCAAATTAAAATTTCCGATGGGGTAAGACTCACTGAATCAGGAAAACCAGACAGCAAAACAAACTCTTTATAATCAAAGTCAAAATCTTTAGGTAACGCGTCCCGTAAGATCAAAGACTGGGCCGCCCCAGTATCCCCCAAATCCTTACTTCCTTTTCAATGAGAGAATTGACCGACGACACTTTCCCAGTAGACAAGTACCTCTCAAAACAGCCTGTTAGTCATTGGTCACTGGGTTTGGTCGGAACAGGATCGCTGTCTTTTCTGCCGACTCCCATCACCGGTCTTCCTCTAGCCTGCAAGGATTTTTTAAAAGCAAAGCAAGAACTCTTCAAATGCCCTTTCTTATTACAATAAAAACACGTAACCTTCTTTTTCCACTCTGGATCATGGGAACCATAACTTTTATCATTATTAAGAGAAAAAGAAGTTTAACATTATTAACAGATTCCTGTACTGTAAAATTATTATTATTATGATTAGGCCGCATAAACGTCTTACTCTTATTATAACCACCAACCTGTCCTATCCCATTTCGGTTTTACACTTGTCCCTGATGCTCCTAACTCACTCTTGTGTGACAAATAATATTCATCGCTAGCAATAGCGGAATGCCCTAAATTGTCGATTTTCAGTTCTTCAAAAGGTGAACTTTTAACCTATCTGAAACACACCTCTTGAATTCTTCTACATATAACAATTCTTTTAATTTTTCCATGTCATCCACCTCTTTCAATTTAAACCAATCTTCCAAAATTGTCTTTTTCCCCAAAAACTCTACAAATTTGGTCACTTCACTTTTTAGCAGATTTCTGAACCTTTGCCTGTAGGCTTCGGAACCAACTCGTTTTCAACACAATAGCCTTAACATTTTCGTAATCTGAGGACAAAAATTTCATCCAAATTACATAAACCTTTTGAGCCCTTCCTACAAGTTTACTCTGTATGAGAGTGGTCCAGTATTCCTGGGGCCACTGCAATTTGGTTTCTCAATTCTCTCAAATGAGATCAGAAAATTCCATAACATTGTTCTCTTGGAAACATGGCACAAAGACTTTATTTTTGCCCCAAATTAATGGCAGGTGTTACTCAAACTACCTCAGGCAGGAGGAGAAGAGGGAGCTGCATTTCAACTTCTCTCTCAAACATTCTTTCTCTCTCTCTCTCCTCAGCCCTAAATTTCTAAATTAAATTCTAAAGTTTTCAGTTCTATCTGTTTAGTCAATACCTCCACAAGACACCTCAGTCTTCAGTGTTATTACCTCACCCTTTTAAGCCATACTGACATAATCATAAACCTGGATTAACAATAGGCCTTTCCTAATAGACACATCATAAGACAACTCCAAATTTTGAGCTACTTGCATCCAATTCACTTCTATCAAGCTCCCAAGCCTTGCTTGCCACCCCTCTCAGACAGGAGATCTAACACATTAACTGTCGACATTGTGACTAAAACTAAATATCAACAAGCAACAAACTCAACCCTAGGAGGTGTAAAAATGTTGTTCAAAGAAAACCAAGCCCCAGAATTAATTTTGCACTGAGTGAACAGACAGGAACGTAAGATCCTGACAAGGTCAATTTGTAACTTTCCTTTTCCTCCGTTACTAAAAATTAAATAACTTTATCAAACTCTGTTCACAACCACAAGCTAAGTCCACAGTCAGTGGAATAGCTCTCAAATAATATTAATAGTGCAAAAATCAATTCATGGGGAAAACGAAACACCACAAAAACACTTAAATTTAATACAAAAATATGCAGATAGAAGTTATTCCTGAACCTCATTTTGTACAATTATTAATGAACACCAATCAACCTGAAAGATTTGTAAACCAACACACTTACCCAATTAAGACAGAAAAAGCAAAGATACATCCACAAAGATAAGGGGTTCAGATAGGAGAAGGTATTCGGAAAGTAAGAACAACCTATCAATTACAAACTAATTAATCTAATGATAATTTCCCTCCTCCACGGAACAGTGGAGCAGTAGCCGTGATCTCCTTAATCATATATTGCTGTCCTCCGTAACACTGGAGTTATAGCCATGATCTTTTTTGGATACTTATATGTCTCTGCGTCCAGAGACAAAAGTGAGGGGGCTCAGAAAGTGGTGAAGGCAAATGAATATAATTAGGGTACTCGATAGGACCCATCCAACAGCGATCCTACGTCCACAAGGATGATTCTCCAGGAAACCAGGGACGTCCAAATGAGACCAATCAAAGATTGCCTGACTATTCCAAAAATATCGTTCACTTATACCTTGGCTGGCGAGAGCCCCTCGACATTTACTGAGCCGAGGGTGAGGCTGGATGAAGTGTAATCCTTTGAGTAATAGTACATCCAAGCAGGCGTTACGAGCAAAATCAGCAGTCACCAGGGTAATAAGGCTCAGAGATCAACTGACTCCTTCAGTCGAAAGAACCTCCGACACCCCATGGTGACAGCACCACTCTGCTCACAAATATATGAAAAGACAGAATGGTCATTAGTGACAATTACTAAACAGACAAACCACCGGGAGGAGGAAAACAAACTAAATGGATAATAATACAGTTCATATGCTTTACAAAAACTAGAATAAAATTACTAATTATAAAATAACACAACAAAGTGACAATAATATATATATATATATATATATATATATATATATATATATATATATATATATATATATATATATATATATATATATATATATATATATATATATGTATATACAGGTTGGCCATCACTAATCCGGCATCATTGGGGCCTAGAGGGTGCCGGATTAGCCATTTTACCGGATTAACCATTTATTAGGCTAGAATACACACGAAACACAGTAGCTAAGCACCTCATCCTAGAATTAAAATATCCCATAAATCAGTACAAGTTGGTTAATAAAGAAAAGACAATTATCAAATACAGGTAGTGCTCGAGTTACAATAATTCGACATACGATATTTCGAGTTTAAGATGGGTTAGCAATTAATACCGATATGAAAATATTTAGGAAATATTTTTAGATTTCGCGCAGGCAGCGAGAGAGACCAACTTCTTTTCCTCCATCTCTTTATTCCATCTGCTAGTTAAAAAGGTAAAAGAGAATGATAAAAGTATTGTTAGTAACGTTATACTCTTGCGTAAATGCATACAGCCATAAACAACTGAACGGGAAACTGTTGTTTTGCTAATAATCGTCCCGGATAACAACTGTTATGATTGTATTTCAACCATCGTACGGTTAAACAATTACTGTAGTATGTTACAAATGACGTTAAGTACTGTACAATAGGACTGATATATTTTTTACACTATACCCTCATTCGCTTTGGAGAAAAGATCGGCAAGGAAATATACTGCTACAGTAACTTTATGCTGCAATTTGTAGCTGAAGCTGAGGAAGCAATGTTCAAGCTCCTAATTAATGACTGTAGATTATCGTGCATCGGCAACATGGATGAAACTTGACCGTAAATAAAATTGGAGAGAATGTATTTTAATCAAAACTACTGGGCATGAAAGAATACAAATTACTGCTGTTTTCACGCCAATAAAAGATAAATACGTAAAGCTCGTATTATGATGAAATCAAGAGAAAATAGCGAACGGAATCTTGATTTTTTCTTACACAAAACAAACATTCCCCCAAAACGGCCAGCAGCGATTTCCGCGAACGTCGCATATTAACGAAAAAAAATAGCTAAATTAATTTCACAACGAAATGTATTTAAGTTATATTTTGATTTAAAAACATTTCGTATAACGAAAAATATCCTTGTCCCAAATAAAAAAAGTATCTATTCATTTACGATTACTAGAAGCAAGAAAAGCTCTCTGAACTGAGTTAAATGCGGCGAAATAAACACTGAGTTATCGATTCCAAAAACAGAACAGTGATCGCAATTTATAATAAAAAAGCAGTATGAGAATATACGCAATTGGATACAATGTAGTAAAGCATAACTTTTTAAAAGATCCATGAAAAAGATGCACATTCGTTATGTTGATGTTTGTATAATACTGTTAATATGTGAATAGACTTTAGTATAATGTAGGCTAGGCCACCAGATATGTAGCCTATAATGATATACCATAAAGCGTAGGCCAAAAGACAATAATAAATGTAAAAATGGAACAGCAAAAGCATGCCTGTGTTTACAAACACCTCCAGTTTGTTGAGGCAGCACACTGCGCCATCAAATCTAAGCGTCGTGACGAGTTAGCTCAGCGACCTGGGAAATTTGAAAATTAGTGTGGAAACAGAAATTACTGTAGCCGAAATTTGTGCCGGATTACTGATTGTTCGGACTACTGATTGCCGGATTAGTGATGGTCAACCTGTATGTATATATATATATATATATATATATATATATATATATATATATATATATATATATATATATATATATATATATATATATATATATATATATATATATATATATATATATATATATATATATATATATATATATATATATATATATATATATATATATATATATATATATACTGTATATATATATATATATATATATATATATATATGGTAAGTCAATAGGTATCCACTTTTATTCTAATTGTTTGTGAATAGGCTTTATGGCTTTGTGTGTTATGCCGGGTTGTAGATGACTCCGCCTCTCCTCCCTTGTGGTTGGTTTCAGCATTACCACTTCAGTTCATGCGCTCTGCGCTGTTGAGAAGTAAGGATGGATTTGCCACGATGTAGTGTTTATGAGTGGATTGAGTAGTGGCTGTGGCTGGGCGTCCATCATGTTTCTCATCCTCCACGCTTGTCCGACTGCTTTTGAACTGCTCAATCCACTCATAAACACTACGTCCGTGGCAAAACATTCCCCGTACTGTACTGAAAGTCTTCTATGGATTTCAGCTCCTGGTACACCTTCAGACCACAAAAACAGATTACAGAGCGTTGTTCTTCTTTGGTGCAAATGGAGAGTGGTGCGTCCATCCTTATTTCAACAGCGCAGAGCGCACTGAAGTGGTAACGCTGAAACCAACCACAAGGGAGGAGGGCGGAGCCATCTACAACCCGACATAGCACACAAAGCCATACAGCCTATTCACAAACAATTAGAATAAAAGTGCGGATACTTATTGACTTACCCTCGTTTATATATATATATATATATATATATATATATATATATATATATATATATATATATATATATATATATATATATATATATATATATATATATATATATATATATATATATATATATATGTATGTATGTATGTATGTATGTATTTATGTATGTATGACCCTGACCTCTCGTCGGATTGACTTATATATATATGTATGTATATGTATGACCCCGACATCTCATCAGGTTGACTTACACTGGTCCGGCTGCAGTACTGTGGGTCATACTTAAATAAGATGCAGGGGGTAAATTTAACAATGATCTGTATTATCTAAAACTTAGACAAGGGCCCAAGTATCTAATCAAGCTAAAATTTACCGTAAAACCGAAAGAGAGAGAGAGAGGCTTAGGGGGAACCCGGCAGATGCAGTGAGGGGAAGTACGTCTCTCCCCTGACCTTGACAAAAATGCTCTGCCTAAAAAAGGATGCCTTTTTGGGCATCTTCCTCCTGCCTTGTAATACCTCACAACCCCTGATTTCTTCTCTACTGGACACGATTGACCTTGGCACTTCTCCTTAGGCCTATCAGCCAATCGGTGCCAGGTAAGGTGACGCTAAATCCCAATGAACTTTTGGGGGGTTTCTGGGGGGAGGAAGGTTTCCTCTGTCTGAGAGAAGATGACCGTTGACCCATCCTGTAATGGCGTCCTATGACTGCATCAGGATTCCAGGGAATTTTCACAAAGACTGAGAAGGGCTTAGCACTCCCCTCCCAAGTCCTTTGCATCCCCGCAAAGATGTGTCTACCCCTCCACACCCGGATCCCGCCATGAGCCTCGTCCCTCACCGTTACTGACTTAACTAATTAAAATTTACTAACTATCTCTAAGGGGGCCAGCTGATGCGTGTACAAACCAAAATTACAAGTGAATGGAACAAGTCTTACAACCAACACAAAAAATTTTTATATTCTTATCTTTTATTTACTCATTTATTTATTTATGTATTTATTTCTTTATTTTTTTTTCTACCCTGCGAAATCCCCCAACCAACCTCACTCTTTCCTGGAAACAGATCAATTCCCCCCAAAAATAAAAATTTTTAAAGGATGAAGCCCTGCTCTATACTAAACATAAAAAATGGTGGTCATAACAATAACCAGAAAATAATACATTTTGTCATTGCATTGGCAATCATGACAATATGTCATCACACTTTTAATGACATCGCATCCTGCTAATGTACAAAATTCTCCTGAAAGAATTGAACACATTAAAAACAACAATTTGGCAATTAAGACACAACACCATAATAAAAAGAAGTGAAATTTTTAACAAAGCAAAAAACATAATTTCATGGCAACAATTTACCTTCAAGACAACTACACAAAACAATAATAACGAAAAATTCCAACACCTGTCACACCTACGTGCAGTGCTTGAGGACAGCCTAATGTTCCACACCAACAAACCGGTACCTCCCTACCAGGGGCTGGCTGGGTATTTGGGAGAAGAGCCAGTGGAACCCACAAGCGGGGAAGGGGAGGAGGAAGTGTACTCGCGTGCCTCCTCCCTCCGGCACCCCAAGGGCCAGTGGCGGCGGGGACTGCAAAACAAGAAGAAGGCCTAGTGGGAGTAGTGCCACCCACGGTCAGCGTGTAGGTGGGAGTCTTCCCCCACCAGTGAGATCTCCCCCTGCCCAAGGGGTGTGTGTTACCTGTGGAGGGAACAGAACAAACGTCCCCCACCCCTTCTCCCTCTCGCGAGAGTGGAGATTCAGTTTCTGTTCTTGAAGTGGGGATTGGAACGGGAACATACCATGCCTTGTTGGACAGCGGAGCTTGTGTGTCCCTGATCGAGGAACGCTTAGTGACAGGCGCTATTATGGCGTCAAAGGGATGTCTGTTGTTAAACACTGCGAGTGGCCATCAGATAAGGATACAGCGCATTGTCAACCAGCAGATTTCCCTAGGTGGCCGAGTCTTGACTCATAAATTCCATGTTGTACCGACGACTCACATGGAAGGAATTCCCATTATTCTGGGAATTAGCTTCATGCGAGAGCACAAGGTGGCTCTCTGTGGGGTCAATGGAGGGGGAGTGGAAGTGTCGATGCCAGTGGGAACTGGGCAGTACCAAAAACTTTCCGTCTTGGGTGAGAGGAGACGGTGTGTCAAGGTGGCTTGGGCATTTAAGGGGGACACAGGAGTGGTACCTGCTAGCCCAGAGGTAGGGGAGGTTATTCCTCCCTCCCATCTCTATTCCCTTCCTGTCGTCCCAGCACGAAAGTTAAAAGAAGGTACACTCATATATATTAATCCCCATAAAAAGTGGGCAGACTTCATGCTGCCAGGAGTTGTTACCATCGTCGATGGGAAGGCAAATGTACCTTTTATTCATGTAAATAGTAGTAGGTTAGAATTAAGTAGTGAGTCTCTTTGTGATTTAAAAGTATGCACCCTTGTAACAGCCAACAACGCAGTGTCAGCCCTGACTACACAGAGTCAAGGTCACGGTGAACCACGGCTTAAAAGGCTACTGCAAACAGCTGCCAAAGCAACACCTTTAAATTATCGCAGATGTGTAGGAGACATAATTGGGGAATACCAAGATGTGATTGCAAGTGGAGACGAGCCCCCTGGGAGAATTAATAAGTTACCCTTTAGAATAGAGACGGGAGATCATCCCCCCATTTGCACAAAGCCTTATAGAACTTCTGCATGTCATGAACAAGCAATCGATGAAACAATCAATCAATTGCAAAATCAGGGTATTATTCAAGAAAACAAATCTCCTTGGGCTTCTCCAATCATTTTAGTTAAGAAGAAAGATGGCTCTCTCAGGTTGTGTGTTGATTATTGGCGACTGAATGCCATTACGAAATAGAATGCTTATCCATTGCCCTCAATCGAGGAACTTTTGCTTAAAGTAAAGGAGAGTAAATTTTTCACCACGCTGGATCTCAAGTTGGGCTACCATCAAATTTCCTTAGATGACGAGAGTAAAGAGAAAACGGCCTTTATTGCGAATAATCGGCTATTTGAATGTAATTTCCTTCCTTTTGGATTAAAGAATGCTCCGACTCATTTTTCACGAGTAATGATGTCAGTTTTAGCTTCCATATTAGGCCGTGGAGTTTTTGTATACCTGGACGATATCATTGTAATCGGTGCCACATTAGAGGAGCATATGGCTAACTTGTTAGAGGTTTTAGAAGCGTTAAGGTGCTATGGCATGAAAATTAACCTAGATAAATGCCAATTTTTTCAGGCCGAAGTGGAATTTCTTGGGCACATCATAACTTCCGAAGGCCTTAAGCCTTGTGCTGATAAGGTTTTAGCAAGTAAAGAATTTCCACAGCCTAACCATGCGAAGGATGTAGCCAGCTTCCTCGGACTCACGGGATATTACCGTAAATTCATTAAGAACTTTGGCCAGATAGCGAGACCGTTAGATACATTAAGGAAGCGACCTGATTTCCAGTGGGGTGAGAAGGAACAAGATGCTTTTCAGAAATTAAAAGATGCCCTTGTGAGCGACAAACTCTTGGCTTATCCGAGGTTCAATCGACCATTTATTGTGACTACAGATGCGAGTGATATCGCGATCGGAGGAGTAATATCTCAGATACACGATGAAGGTAATGAGAGACCAGTTTGTTTTGCATCACGAGCATTAAAAGGGGCAGAGAGAAATTATAGTACTGTCGATCGAGAGGCTTTGGCAGTCCCGTGGTTGCTGGAGAGACACCGCTATTTTATATTGGGACATAAAGTAAAGATTTTCACAGATCACAGACTGCTAACGCACCTATTTAAGAAGAGCGAAATTTCAAATTGCCAAGCTCGGATCGAGTGAAATTTAGAGTTTGATATCCTAAAAATAGAGCATATTCCAGGCAAAAGTAATAGGTGATGGGTGCTCTCTCCAGGAATGTTGTAGGAGTAACAACACGCGCTGCAAAGCGCAAGGAAGAACGACAAAAGAAACCTCGTAACGTGGGTGGCACCGGTGGTGCCGGCACTGGTGCCAGCAGCATTACGACAAATGCTAACAGTGACAGTCAATCAGATGGGAGCGCAGAGAATAGAAAGTGGGAATCTCGTGGGCACTTACAGATGAGTGGGAGTGGCCGGGGTGACAGCAGGATGAATGCAGGTGGAACTCCGACTGGGGGAGTTCAGAGTAAATGCCCAGGGAATGAAAGTGTGGTTGATTTTTGTGGGTGGAGTGTGCGAGAGTTGGTTGAGAGTCAGGGTTCTGAAGCCTGGATTAACCAGAGTAAATGCCCACAGAATGAAAGTGTGGTTGATTTTTGTGGGTGGAGTGTGCGAGAGTTGGTTGAGAGTTAGGGTTCTGAAGCCTGGATTAACCAAATCAAGGCCTGTGTGAGAGGTGAGAGCAGCGAATTCCCAAGTTCTGTGCATTTGCGGAAGGATGCGTTCTTCATTGAAGGAGGCATCTTGTTTTGCAGATATGAGAAAAGAGTCGGTGATATCCGAGCCCGAGACATCCTTCCTCGAGCTTTAAGCCTTAAGGGATGGCATAATTTATCAATGTGCAGCACCCCAGACCGGGGAAACTTTGAGGTTGGCAAAATAAAAAAAATTACATCAATGGAAAGAGAATGACACGTACATTCACACTGTATAAATAAAAAAATTCTAAAAAATTTTCCCTACCTTCTGCGAGAAGTTGAAAATGACTATTTACAACCCCTTGTGGGGCCTCATTTACAAGACAATCGTAAATTTCACCAACTTATATATGTTTTTTCTAATAAATAAGTTTTTTGGATTTTATAAAATTATTATTACTGCTCACACAATATCAAAACAGATAAGAAATAAAAGTAGTAACAAATTTTTTGCATATTTGTTGTAAAATATTCACGTAAGTTTACAAGAAGGAAGATTCAGTAACTTGTTTTTCACTTTTACATGCTTTTTCTAATATTTCTTTGCAATTTTCTTTGTAAAATTACATTTACAACCAACATACTATCGTAAAAGACAAAAACAAAAAACAACAGCAACCCCTTCGTATATTTACAAGCAAATTTACAAAAAGACTTGTGTGAGAGAGAGAGAGAGATGCAGTACTTTCCCCCTTGAAGTCATAAGCATTACTGATACTCTCACGTCTGTATAAAAGTTGCCATTAGTGAATTTATAGCATATAGAAGTATTGGCACCTTTGTTTCGAATCATTATTACCATAACAGTGGTGCGTAATTCTGCTTCACACGGAAGCGCAATCCGTCCACCTCCCCAAACTTGTTTTACTTCACACTGAAGCTCAATCCATCCACTAAGGGTTAATAGAGAGAGCCATGCACATGATCCATGTAAACCCTTATGCTGGGCATGTAGTTATAGAGAGATCTCTTAGAAGAGCCCATGAGCACTTCTTTTGGGTTAGCATGTGGAAGGACGTAACTAGATTTGTAAGAAGTTGTCATGTGTGTAATACAATGAAAAGTCACAGACATGTGGTACCAAAGGCCCGATTGTGGCCTGTGGTACCTGTGAAATGGGATAGAGTGCATATGGATGTGGTCGGACCACTGCCTTCTGGGCAAGGACAACCCAAATACATTTGTGTGTTTGTGGATGCGTTCACACATTTCACACACGTGTGCGCAATGGAAAATAAGACGGCAGGTGAAGTGACCAAGGCGTTATGTTCCTTTGTGTGTTGGTTCGGGTGTCCCAGGATGTTGGTCAGTGACAATGGACGCGAATTCATCAATGAGGTGATCCATGAATTTACGATTCTGATGCAAATAAGGCATGTCACCATCGCGGCTTATTGGCCGTCAGCCAATGGGCTAGTAGAGTCCCATAATCGTGAAGTGATCAGTATCTTAGATATCTAATTGAGGATCACCCGACTTTGGGGCCGTCTTATAACAGCTCGATTAGGGACACCCCTACTTCCTGATATTCGGGCAGGATATTCGATTACCATACTCGATGGTCTTGGACCCCCAACAGATCCCACTCTATACAGTAGAACAGTACCGGGTTTGGTTTTGTAACATGACCCGACGAGTGTTCCAAACTACCCAGTGACTGCTTTTGAGGACCAATGAAAAGTATCGGGTGCAGTACGATAAACGTTTCTGCACACATGATTCCCCAATCCAGGTAGGGGATAGAATCTACCTGAGGAGACAGCAACTGCTGAAGCACAAGCTCAAACCGGCCTATATGGGACCATATCGTGTGAAAGAGATCAAACACACCACTGCAGTTATTTAGCACATCCGCACCGGGGCCGTAAGCGAGCAACACCTGACACCAGAAACTGACCCCGACCTCTCATCGGGTTGACTTACACTGGTCCAGCTGCAGTACTGTGGGTTATGCTTGAATAAGACGCAGGGGGTAAATTTAACAATGATCTGTATTATCTAAAACTTACACAAGGGCCCAAGTATCTAATCAAACTAAAATTTACAGTAAAACCAAGAGTGAGAGAGACTGAGGGGGAACTCGGCGGATGCAGCGAGGGGAAGTACGTCTTTCCCCTAACCTCGACAAAAACGCTCTGCTTAAAAAAAGGACGCCTTTTTGGGCATCTTCCTCCTGCCTTGTAATACCTCAAAACCTCCATTTTCGTCTCTACTGGACACGATTGGCCCTGGCACTTCTCCTTAGGCCTGTCAGCCAATCGTGCCAGGTAAGGTGACGCTAAATCCCAACGAACTTTTGGGGGGTTTCGGGGGTGAGGAAGGTTTCCTCTGTCTGAGAGATGACCGTTGACCCATCATGTAATGGCGTCCTACGACTGCTTCAGGATTCCGGGAATTTTCACAAAGACTGAGAAGGGCTTATATATATATATATATATATATATATATATATATATATATATATATATATATATATATATATATATATATATATATATATATATATATATATATATATATATATATATATTATATATATATATATATATATATATATATATATATATATATATATATATATATATATATATATATATATATATATATATATATATAAATATATATATATATATATATATATATATATATATATATATATATATATATATATATATATATATATATATATATATACATACAGTAAACCCCGTATTTGCGTTCTCAAGGTTCGTGGACTCACCCACTCGTGGGTTTTTCGATGGAACCTATCTAAAAAAATTTCACGGGAAACTCATGCATTCGCGGGTTTTTCCACGGAACATATCTATAAAAATATTCGCAGGAAACTCCATATTCGCGGATGCAGATTTTTTTTGTCTTTTTCATATAGCAATATCATTCTGTGTTTTCATATTTATTGTATAATAACATTAAATAATCATGTAAATCAATAATAATACTGTACCACAGTACTGTACATATAATAGCAATAGAAATTAAATAATAATATTATGTAATACTACACTGGGTACCTTAATAATAATAAATAATACAGTAAAGTTAAATCATACGGGTAGTAACTGGTGATGAATGTTGATTTCAGTATGCTGTAGATGATGATGATGATGAATTAGTTGTGCAGTACGATGAATGACGGGAGGCGCTGTCATGTTAAGGTATTTGAACATGGCAACGAAGGTGGTACAGTAGGGCTGCATGAGTATTTTACCTTGTTCATGCTCAATGCGGGCGACCGCAATAAATGTCATACTGTAATGGGCTGCTACTTCTCCGTGACTTTTGCCCTCTCTTAACAAAACAATCATGTCTACAGTACTTTCTTCTCATCAGTCATTACAGTAATTGTAGGCTATTGACCAGAGGCCTTAGAAGAAGCAGAGCATTCAGAGGACATCTTAATGCATGATTTCAAAAAATATTTTTAGGCCATAGTACTGTACATGCAAAACACACAAACGTGAGATAGCAATAAAACGGGTCATATTGGGTCATTTGCCGATAATTTGCCGCTACGGTATACGCATGGTACTACTGGTTGCACGTACATATACTAACACAGATCTTCTGCGCATACAGTACGTACATTTTATAAAATGTTTTGTTGTAAGATGATTTTTAAATATTACATACAAAAAGTGTTTTAGGATGATGCATAGTATAGTACAGTACTACGGGTAGTACGTAGAGCATATCTAAAATACGTAAGACAACAGGAATACTGCAGGGTACGTATGTTTACATCTGCGGTACGTAGCATTTTCATGTATGTAAAGTATATATTAATGCCTCCTCTAAGTACATTTTGTAAGTTAAAAATGATTTACTAATTTTCAGATATTACAGTACTGTAATATATTAACGTAAACACAGCAAAATTTCAATAATATATATTTGTTTTTCTTAAAAGTGCTTCAACCAAGCCACCTCTGCAAATACAAAGAAATCGCGATGCTGGACGCTGTGTACCCAGGACCAGTGATACTCGACACACTATTGGCTGTCATATGCAAAGCAGCCAATCCAGAAGCACCATTCATTTTCCTTGGCGCTCATTGGCTGTTCACTTTGTGCTGATTGGCTGAACATTCACAACCAACTCGTGAACACGGAATTCTGGGAGAACGCTCCACGGCATCCTCCTCAGATTGTGCGTATAGTTCGCAGCATCTTACTGTGTGAAACCGTGCGTCTGTCCGTTTTGATTTTTTATCTTTGTGCATCAGCGGTATTCAGCCCTAAAATGCCTCCTAAAAAATGCCCTGCTCCTTCAAAGCCTTCTGGCAAAGAGTTTAAAAGAAAGAAGACTGTTATGAAACTCAAGGAGAAGGTGAAACTTCTTGACATGTTAAAGGAGTGGTATTCGGCCCTAAAATGCCTCCTAAAAAATGCCCTGCTCCTTCAAAGCCTTCTGGCAAAGAGTTTAAAAGAAAGAAGACTGTTATGAAACTCAAGGAGAAGGTGAAACTTCTTGACATGTTAAAGGAGGGCAAAAGTTTTGCCGCGGTTGACCGCCATTTCAGTGTTAATGAAAGCACAGTGAGATATATCAAGAAGAAAGAGGCGGAGATACGCAAGTCTGTGAGTATGAGCTACTTCGGTAGTGCAAAGACAGTTGCAACAGTGCGGGATAAAACAATCGGAAAATAGAATCTGCTCTGGCAATCTGGATAAAGTACTGCCGGAAGAAAAACGTGCCCTTCGACTCCAACATCATTCGCGAGAAAGCACGACAACTCCACCAGCAGTTATCAACTGTTAAGGAAGGCGACGACGTAGTACAGGCAGAGGAAGGCGTTGAAGAAGGGGAATTGGAATTTTTAGGCTTTGATGAACCAGCAGAAGAAGAAGAGGGGGAAGAACCCTAAGCAGGACTATCATCAGCGCCTCAAGGTTTCTAGGCCAGCAAGGGGTGGTTCCACCGATTTCAAAAGTGGTTCCACCTAAAGTCTGTTACTCTGCATGGGGAATCAGTATCTGCAGACACTGAAGCAGCCGCGAAATATCCAGAGGCCTTCAAGAAGATCATCAAGGAGAAGGGCTACCATCCAGAACAGGTGTTCAATATGGATGAGACTGGCCTGAGATCAATATGGATGAGACTGGCCTGTTCTGGAAGAAGATGCCCTCCCGGACATACCTTATGAAGGACGAAGCTAAAGCCTCTGGATTCAAGGCCTAGAAGGATAGTGTTACCCTCATCATGTGTGGGAATGCAGCTGGTTTCATGCTTAAACCAGGCCTCATTTACAAGGCTGCAAACCCCAGGGCCCTCAAGAATAAGAACAAGGCATTGCTTCCTGTGTTCTGGATGCATAACCCTAAGGCCTGGATCACCAAAGTCCTCACAGAGTACTGATTCCATCAGAGCTTCATCCCTCAAGTTAGGCAATACCTGAACGACTTGGCCATGGAGTTCAAGGTGTTGCTGATTATGGATAATGCTGGTGGCCACCCTCTCAACCTTTCTTACAAGGGAGTCCAGTTTGAGTTCCTCCCTCCCAACACCACCTCTCTCCTCCAGCCTATGGACCAGGGTGCGATCCGTGCCTTCAAGGCACTCTATAGCGGGAACTCCCTCCAGCACCTTGTAACTGCAGTGGAAAGTGACAGTGAATTTACACTAAAAGAATATTGGCGTAAATTCACGATTGCCACATGTCTGAGCATCATCAGCCGATCACTGAATGACATGAAGGAGACCCTGAACGCATGCTGGAACAAGTTGTGGCCGGAGTGTGTTCATGATTACAGGGGCTTCTCTCCTGAAGAAATTCAACATTCGGCCATTAGTAAGGCTGTCCAGTTGGCGAGGATTCTAGGTGGGGAAGGCTTCGAGGACATCACCGAGGATGAAATCGGCACCCTTATTGATGCTCACTCTGACCCCCTGACGGACCAGGATTTGGAAGAGCTGAGGAAGTCTGCCAGTGAGGATGAAGATATGCCAGGTTCAGGGGAGGAGCAGGAGGAAGAGGAGAGTGGCCTGACTTTGGAACGTCTGTCCCACATGAAGAGAATGATTCAGGATATGCAGGAGTATGTTTCAACATGGGATCCTTTTATGGAACGCTCCTTAAAGTTTTCAAACATGCTTGATTCAGCATGGGAGCCCTATAATCAAACCCTCACCACCATGAAAAATCAGCGACAGCAGCTGCCTATCACCATGTTCATCAAACGGAGAAGGCCCCTCCAAAGCCTCCCAAATCACCCGAAGTAGTGCCTCTCGAATCGCCTGAAGAAGTGCCTTCCCAATCGCCTGAAGTAGTGCCTCTCGAATCGCCTGAAGAAATGCCTCCCCAACCGCCTGAAGCAGTGCCTCCTAAATCAACTGAAGAAGTGCCTCCTGAAGGTGAAGAGGCACCCTCAGATGAGTTGTAACTCCTCTGCTTTGCTGTGCAGTCATCTTCATCATCATTCATCACACTGCACAGCTAACTCATCATCATTATCTTTAATCAACATTCATCACTGGTGAATACCCGTGTGATTTACGTATGTAGTAATCTTAATGTATAAGTACAGCAATATGAAATTTTTTAAAATGTGCGTAAATTTTAAAAAAATTTTCTCTCTTTTTGTGAATTACGTATACGTAAATACCAATGTTCCCCCGAAAAGAAAACGGGACGGCTTATAACTGTATGAAAGAAAATGTGTGGCTGAATACGTAGGGGGGACTGGATTATTTTCACCTACAGCTGTAAGCCATACAGTACGTACGTATAAATGTAACGATAAAATGTTTAAGATGACTTGGAAATTATATTAATAGTATCATTTCAAAGATTAATACAGTAATAAGGTAATAGTTTAATGTATATTTGATGTAGGCTGGTATTTTTAGGCATACAGTACTTTGGTGTTGACCTTTCATGGTAAACAGGTACAAGTATACGTAGTATTAAATTTTTTAAATTGTGCATACATTTTTAAAATTTTTGTCTCTCTCTTTTTGTGAATTTCATACTGTATACATAAATACCAATGGTTCCCCTTGAAAAGAAAATGGAATGGCTTATAACTGTATGAAAGAAAATGTGAGGCTGAATACAGAGGGGGACTGGATTATTTTCACCTACAGCTGTAAGCCATACAGTACGTATGTATAAATGTAATGATAAAATGTTTAAGATGGCTTGGAAATTATATTAATAGTATCATTTCAAAGATTAATACATTAATAAGGTAATAGTTTAATGTATATTTGATGTAGGCTGGTATTTTTAGGCATACTTTGGTGTTTGACCCTTCATGGTAGACAGGTACTGTATATAAGCGTTTTTAGAGGGGCGTTGTAAGTATTCGCGGATTTGACCTATTCGCGGGGGTGTGTGACATCCCCTGCAAATAGGGGTTCACTGTATATATATATATATATATATATATATATATATATATATATATATATATATATATATATATATATATACACATACATACATACATACATACAGTAAGCCTCCGTCTTGTCAAGGGGAATGCATTCCAGATGCCCCTCACAATGCTTGCTCCCCCCCCTCAAAAAATGCTTATAACTGCCTATCTTGAAAGTTCAAATACCAAATATATACGTAATAAAATATCATCCTATTACTGTATTACACTTTGAAATTATATTATTAATATATAATTTTAAAGTCATCTTAAACATTAGTACCCTTAAAAATATATACATACGTACTTCTAAGCCTTCCAGCCAAAGCAGAGAGAGAGTTACCACTACGACTTATATTCAGCAAGGCTGGCTGGGCCAAAAGAAAGAAAGAAAAAGAGAGAGAGAGAGAGTTTGTCTTTTTAATCTCTCTGACAACAACAAAAAAAGTATATGTTTGTTTTTTGTCTTCCAAAGATGTATTACCTTTACTACACATTTTTAAAACACTATGAACACACACACACAAACAGTATCTTTTCCTAAGAGAGAGAGAGAGAGAGTTTATCTCTTTAAAATCTCTAAGAACAAAAAATTTGTGTTTGTTTTTTGTCTTCCGAAGATGTATTACCTTTACTACACATTTTTAAAACAATATGAATACACACACACACACAAACCGTATCTTTTCCTGAGAGAGAGAGAGAGAGAGAGAGAGAGAGAGAGAGAGAGAGAGAGAGAGAGAGACAGCTGAACTAAGTATATATTTATCTATCTATCCATTTCTCACATTCTACTCTTTGGCGAGAGAGAGAATAACTCCTTACGATATCAAAAGAGTGAAATCCATGAGCTTCTGAGGGCAATATGTCAAAGTGTCAAGCAAATTAACATTTATCCTTCCCCCTCCTTTCTCAAGTCAGCATAAAAAGAATGGGAATCACTATTTGTTTGTTTAAAATGTTAAATAATTTACTACAGAAATGCATGGAAAATATTATATATTATTATTATTATCATTATTATTATTATTATTATTATTATTATTATTATTATCATTATTATTATTATTATTATTATTATTATTATTATTATTATTACTATTATTTAATCTTATCAATCATACTAATATTTAAAAATGAGTACTTATTAGGTAAATCATTTATTTATCATACAAAAAAAAAAAAACATATGTACTATCACTCAAAAATGTTTTGCAGCATACTTCAAAACTTTTCGGACAACAGCTTATAATAGTGACATCTGGCATTTTTGGCAACTCAGTTGTAAGCGCATGAAACAACTGAACATTAGTGGTGGGTCCGAGAAATTAACTGCAGTTTTCCTTAAACAGGGCTTTTTCTGATACTGCTTACTGTTGTCATACTTTACTTAATTAAAGGATGTTACTATATACTTCAGAGGTCATGACTGTTCTTATGTTTTAATATTTTCATCTCCAATTGCCATCACTATTGTTGTTTTATCTCCTTCATATGTGTGAACTTTGTAGACATAGGCCTACGACTGTAAGTTGAACTATTAGTCTTATTAACATCAAAGAATATGACTTTTGTAAAGATTTGCTTGCACATTATTATTAATCAAATTTTTGAATGATATATATATATATATATATATATATATATATATATATATATATATATATATATATATATATATATATATATATATATATATATATATAATGCTGTTATCATGTGTAATCTCTCATTTCTTTCATTGTTACTTAGGCCTATCATTTTGATGCCACATATGAAGTTAACTGAATATATAAATACCTATTTTTGTATTTCTTATTATCTAAGTTTCTAAAGAATTAAAATTAGCAAGAAATTCAACATTAATTTAGTTAATGCTAAATGCCAGAAGTGAAGAAGACTACCATGCTCATCAGTGGAGAATTTCACCTCCTCATCGCAAAAGATGACTTTTACAGAAATCATCGGCCACTGGATTATATTATGACACAAACCCTAGCCTCTATTCTTTGTGTTTTGCTGATATGAAGTGTTTCTTGGCAGGAGTATGATGAAATAATATCTTGGTCTCATGTAGCCTGTTACGGATGGTTTGGGCAGCAACTTGAAGGGAAAGCGTAATGTTCTCTCTGTATAGCAACACCGGTCGTAAGGGGAGTTAGACAAAGCTCCTTCAGTGATCATCTGATGATGATCCTTAACAGTAGTGCAACAGTGGGGTCGTCCTCCACTTTTTACAATGAATGTATCATATTTCCTCATTCTCTCTGTTGTTGTATCCCTCTATACATGGTTGTTTTATTTACGCTAAGCTGCCGAGCAATATCTACAATAGAGACATTAGTCTTACACAAGCTAATGATTGTGGTGTGGCTGAGTCTGTTGCCCATCTTATCGATGCAAGTGATGAGACGGTGTAGTTTAACTTTCCTGCCCGAATGTGGAGTCACACGATAACGTACGACGTTATGAGATTTTTTCTTTTTTGTTTTTGACAACGATAATGGTTGAATTCTTTCTTTCTTTATTTATATATAATTTCAATGATGATTATTCAATATTATTTTATTAGCCAGTAAGCTTTTATCTGGATTCGAAATATAGTTTCTTCTTTGACTCTTTTGCCCAATCATCTGAAGTGAAATTTTTCAAAATGTTTTGTCATTTTTTGTAATATGAATTTTTCACTCACCATTCTTTTTTATATTGTTAACCGTATGATTATTAACCAAAGTCGAATAAGAAATTTACATTTCCTTGTAAATATCAAAAGAACAAATTACTGTTAGGTGAACAAAAACTTCTGGAACATGTTGCAAAACATTTTTGAGTGACTGTACATATTACATGTCAGAAAAATTCTCTCGTCTAAACAAGAGAGAGAGAGAGAGAGAAAGAGATTATTATTTTTATACAATGTTATTATTTAATCTTATTAAACTTAATATTAATATTTGAAAATTAGTACTATAAATCATTATTTCATCATAAAATGTACCCCCTAAAAATGGTTGTACTGTCTTCCTGAAACACTTATTTATCATTTTATTATAATTTCAATAGTACCTTTATATAATTTTAATATTTCAATAGTATCAATAATTCTGAGCATCTGTCTTCGCTTTCATGAGGTCGAGTCCGTCCTGATTGGTGGGGGGGGAGAAAACCAGTTTCTCTCTTTCTTTGAGTTGCATATTATTTAATCTTACAGTATTATAATTATTGTTATTATTATTATTATTGTTATTATTATTTAATCTTATTAATCTTAATAATAATATTTGAAAATTAGTAAATCATTTTTTTATCATAAAAAAATGTATTTAGTCATGAAAACAACAGCAAAATACATGGATTTTCACAAATAATTTATAGATATGTTTCACAGAAAATCCCACAAATTGGTGAGTCCAAGAACCGTGAGAACACGAATAAAGGTGTTTACTCTATATACATATATATATAAATTATATATATATATATACACAGTATATATGTATATATATATATATATATATATATATGCCTAGGTTTGTTATATATATACATAACTAGGTTTAATAATTGATTGATTGATTGATTAGGTACTGTTGTGCTGTCACAAGGAATAGGACTGTCTTTGAGAGAAGTGTACATAGTTTTTTGTAGCTTTTTTCTTAGTGATATAAGGCTTGATTTTTTTTATATTATCTTTTCAGAGACTTACAATCGCTTTAGCAATCTTTTTACTTACTATAGCTTCAACATCATTCTAGGTCACTTGTTGTCCTTGGAGAAACTGGTCCCTCATTGGCTGCTTCAACTTTGCTCATTGCAGTGGAGATTGAAGGAGTTCTGGTTCCTATCTTGGAGAATATTCAAGGCAACCTGATAGCTGGATGACAGGACCCCCTCGATGTGGGATCACCTTGACATTGTGAGGTGGCTCTTGAACCCCAGGAATTTGTTCCCGGGTTTGAGTCCAAGAGTCCCATATAACATTATTTATATTTGGATTAACTTTTGTGGAATTTTCATTTTTAGCTAAATTTTATTGGACCTGATAAGTAGGAAAAGATATCATAACTGGGAATGGGTTTATATTCGAAGCTAAATAGTGGGATATGTGGTAGGACCATCAACTGCCCAATAATGTTCAGACCTGAGAGTTATCAGATTGATAGCTCAAAGGCAGAACTATTCTTTAGGGCTGGACCATGGATTCCAGGGGAGTCTGGTTCTGGGGATAGGACTCGGCATTCTATCCAGTTTGCCCATAACATGATTAGGATGGGGATGATTGTATTCTAGCAATATTGTCAGTCGGAGCAAGTGGGTTTGGCTAACACTTGGGCCACTCTAATCATGTGCCATCCCCTGTCCGGTAAGGTAGGTAGCAGACATTTGGGAGTCAGTTCTCACTTGTGCCATTGGTGGAAGAATAAACTCCATGAAAGGCTGATGATGTCTTTTTAAGGTTTTCAGGTTTATTTATTTTTTTTTATTTTTTATATACTGTACCCCAATCTGTATGCTTAGTAGTTTTAAAGATTTAAGTACCATAGGCCCTTTGATGGTAGTGACTCGGCACAGTTGACAACCACTGGAACATCCTCTGACAACCTCTCTCTGGAAAAACCAGAAAAAAATACTAATGTAATTACACTGGAGCCCTATTCTCCAATAAAAAGCAAACCAAAAAAAAAGCAAATGTCTTGACCCAACCTTGACTCACTTCGACTCCCTCTTTGGGAGTGGAAGTTGGTCAAGGTTCCTGACCTTAGAAACAGAGATGAAAATATCGGCATTGAAATTAGAAAACTTCCTGTTGAATCGACATTCAACTAATGAAGTGTCATTCAGACAAATAAAAGAGATGTTTATAGAAACCACAACAAAAACTCAATCAGAGAATTACTTAACTATAAAAAATGTTGATAATATAAAAGTACAAATAAAAAAACATGACAATATGAACAGTGTACAAGGTACCATAGTACTCCCTGATAAAGATGAACCACTAGAAAAGAATATATTGCTGGATTCCCTTAAAAAAAGGTACAACAATGTACAAGACTGTGAAATATACAACGTAGCCAGTAGACGGAGTAATGGAAAAACTCTGAGAGTAGCAAAGATAAAATTTGAAGGCCATGAATTGCCCTTAAAAATTAAAATCTTAGACCAAAGCAGAGAACTGAGACCGTATGTTCCAAAACCACTACACTGCCAGAACTGTAGTGTGTATGGACACACAAGGAAAAATTGCCGTAATACATCTATATGTGTGCTGTGGATCTGACAAACATACCACACAATGGAGGTGTGGTGAACCACAATGCGTGAACTGTGGACAAAATCACCAGGGAAGATCTAAGGAGTGTGCATATTATATATATACAATACAGAATTAAAATTGCTTTGGGAAGGGACAGGAATGCCTATAAAAGAGGCCGAATTAGAATTAAAAGTTAGAGGAATGCATGCTCCTGCTAGGAAACGAATGTTTTCTACTGTAATAAGATCAAACAATGAAACAATAATGGAAACAGATAAGAGTAACAAAACCCTGATACATCATTCTCAGAGAAAAAAAAATCACTTTGCAAGAAGAAACTAATATAGCAAAGAACCAAGAAATGTATATGAATATTTGTTCAAATTCATTTGAGATATTAAGAGAAATGGAAACACTAGGAGATAATACAGGCACCACAGAAATATTAGAAGATAGTTATGATGAACTAGAAGCTAAAAAAAAAAAAAGAGGCCTTTATAGAGAACTCCACCCAAGACCAACAAAAAACCAACTATTATTAGAGATACACCCTTTAAAATAAAGGCGGGAGACCTGAAAAAAGAAAATAAACCAAAAAATGATAAGAATGTACCTTTGTCTCGTAAAGTAATAATAAAACCAATGGAAACAGATACCCAGATCATCAAAGAAATAGTAGAGGAACAAACCATTGTCGAGAATGATTATGTGATGGGAGAAGAGATTACTCCATCACCATAATAGTTGCAGCAAGAGTAAACGAAGAAAAGACACATGAAAACACATGTGGACATAATGAATGTTTCATTGAGCTTTGCAACAAAAACAAAAGCATAACAAAGGACAGTTTATCAAACACTATTACGAAATTTTTTAAGATACAGAAATAAAGAAACTGTTAGTTGGGACATTCACGAAAAGGGCTGTATGTGCATTGGACACAATGTCTTATACAGAAAAACAAATAAATATTGTAAATAGCATTTTAGAAAAAATGCAAATTGATGATCCACCAAAAGAAAATAACACTTGAACACACTAATGTAATACTTTCAGTAATTATATTATACAATGGAACATAAATGGTCTACAGACCAAATTACATTTGGGAGAAATACAACGATTACTAAGGGAATATGAACCAATGATACTATGTTTACAACATGTCAGCAAAACAATATCAACAATAGGCAAATATACCTTAGTATCTACATCTAGAGAAGAAGAAGGAAATTTAGGTACTGCTATATATGTACATAACAAAGTATGTTATGACAGAGTACCTGTAAGTTTTACTGACTTGCAAATATCAAGTATTAAAATACGAATAAAAAACGATAATTACATTATTTATAATTTATACAACCAACCAAATAAAAATTACGACATTGATAAACTTAGAGATTTACTTAACAATACCAAGGAACCTACATTAATAGTTGGTGGTTTTAATGCTCACAACCCAATATGGGACTGTAACTGTACAAACTCAAATAGAACAGGTAGTAAAATAGAAGAGTTCATGGATTCAAACGACATGTGCTGTATAAATGATGACGAAATTAGCACATATTTTTCAAAAGCACATGGAACATTTTCCTCAGTAGACTTAACTTTATGTACAACCAGTATAGTTGACAGATTAGATTGGAATATAGTTGATGACTTGCACACCAGTGATCATTTCCTAATATTAATTTCCTTATTACAAAATAATCCTGCAAAACAAGTCCCTCACTATAACATTTATAAAGCAGATTGGGAGCGATATGAAATCCTCACTAAACATCCCACCATTTGAATATTTAAAAGACCATAATAAAACTAATAAATTTCTTGTTGGTTTCATTAAAAATGCTGCTGATAAAGCAATACCAAACTCAAAACCCCATCCAGCAGAACACAAAGTTCCAATGTGGTCCGATAAGTTAACAGAATTAATAAATATAAAACACTTAATAGGGAGACAATTAGATAATTTGAATAGAAAGTTCAGTAAAATGAATAAAACATTACCGATATTTGAAGGAACTTTATGCAAAAGTACTATATTATTACTAGAAATGATACAATAAAACCTCTATACAACAAAATATCTGCAAAATTTAAAAAAGAAGTAATTCAAGGAAGAATCATTTCATGGAGGAAATACGTATGAGATCTCTCTAATAGTACTCCCATATAAAAAAATATGGGGAAAATTCAGGAAAGTAAATGGTACCCATGTTAAGCCACCTAGACATGCCATAATAAAAGATGAGAAAAGAACACTTGATCTAAAAGAAATTAGTAATATAATAGGAGAAAATGTAGCAAATGTAAGTAGAGATAAAAATTTAGATGAACACTTCAGCTCAAAGAAAAATAAAAAAAGAATTAATAATAATAAATTTTGAAATAATAAAATATGTATATTATAATAGAAAAATTTAATATGGAAGAGTTGGAATATACTCTCTCGAACAGCAATAAATCTATTCCTGGAGGTGACAATATTTGTTTTGAGATGATCTGCCACTTAGCACCTTTGGCAAAGTCATACTTATTAGAGTTATATAATCATTTATGGCTTTGAAATTTATTTCCAGATGAATGGCGTAAAGCTATAATAATTCCTGTCCCCAAACCTGGAAAGGATCCCAGTAATGTAAATAATTACAGACCAATTTCTTTATCAAGCTGCTTATGCAAATTGCTAGAGAAAATGGTAAATGTTCGACTAACATGGCACATTCAATTCAAGAAAATAAAATTTTGACTTCCACTCAGTTCAGGTCACAGTGTAACAGATCTACATTAGATTCTCTTTCTAATGTAGAAGACCATATATGTAGAGGTTTTGAACAAAAAGAAAATATTGTAGCTGTCTTTTTTGACATTGAAAAAGCATAAGATACTACATGGAGGTATGTTATATTAAAAACTTTACAAAACAACAACATCCGTGGACATTTACCTAGGTGTATGCAAAGTTTTTTTGACAAATCATAGTTTTCAGGTGAGAATTGATGATGTTCTGTCTAGAACATTTCCACTTGAAAATGGTGTTCCACAGGGAAGCATCATTAGTGGCACACTATTTACTCTAGCAATTAATGATATCAGTAATAATCTACCTACCGTCATTAAAAGTAACCTGTATATGGATGATTTTGCCATAAATTAATTCAGCATCTCGAGTAAAACATGCAGAAGGAATCATTAATAAAAGCATAGTAAAATTAGATGAATGGGCCTCATCTGTAGGCTTTAAATTTTCCATAGATAAAACTCAAGCAATCATGTTTTATAAAAATAAAAAGTGGAAAAAGGTGAAGTAATAGATTTAAAAATCAGAAATCATAATATACAAATTGGCCAACAGCAAAATTTTTGGGATTAGTATTTGATACTCACTTGAACTGGAAAGCCCACATAACATATGTAAAATCTAAATGTAAAAGAGCATTAAATCTAATTAGAAAACTATCGAACACTACTTGGGGAGCTGATAGACATACCTTTAGACCATCACCAAAATCATCTTTACAAGTTGAATGTGGTGAACTGCCTTTGTTTCTCCATAGAGAGCTAGTAACAATGAAAAGTGCTCTAAGAATTCAGACAAGTGATTCTCCAACAAAAAAATTATTTGAATTAAGAGATGTATTTATAAATAACCATCCACCACCTTTCCCAATTAGAGCTAGAAGATTGTTGAGTCGCTGAATATAAATATACAATTGCCTTCAATAGTAAAATCACCACCTCCCTGGACAATGAATAAAATAAGAATTTGTACACATCTGAAGTACTTATCATAAAGTTACTCATATACACCAGATCACCATGGACAACATACAATAGAGCAAATAAGCCAAAAAGGTCCACATTACACAATATATACAGATGGATCTAAATCAGAACACGGAGTGGGATATGCTGCAGTGTCCCAAGACAAAACTTATCAGTTCTCTCAACCTAATAATGCTTCAGTATTCACAGCAGAATTGTGTGGGATTACATCAGGTATAAAAATAATTAAAGAAACATCATTCAATAATTTTGTGATTTTTAGTGACTCGAGAAGCGCTATAGAAGCTATTCAGCGTTACAAATCAAAAAATAATATTGTACAACAAATTAAATTATTTCTCCATTACTTATATAACAATGGAAAAAATGTAGAAATATGTTGGATCCCTGCCCATGTAGGGATCAAAGGAAATGAAGAGGCAGACAAAGCAGCCAAAGAAGCAGTGCACATGACAAGATCAAATGTGAATATCCCTGTTACTGATTATGTAACACACATAAAAGTGAGTATCATAAATAAATGGCAATATATATGGAATGAAGAACCTGAAAGTAATAAATTGAAACAAATAAAACGTTAAAAAATGGAGTTCATCATATCAGAGAAAGAGACATGCACAAGTAATTCTAACACGTCTCAGAATAGGCCATACTTGTCTGACACATGGGCACTTAATGAGCAGCCCACGTGGCCCGTCTCCTGAGTGCTCAGAGTGCAAGTTAATAATAACGGTCAGACGTGTTATGTGAGTGTCCAAAGTATGACCAACAGCAACTGTCAACTTTTGGGAATACAGTAAATCAATGAATGAAATTTTGTCAGAATCTTTCACATTTTCAGTCATTCCAATTATGATGTTCATGAGAAACTGTGATTTAATTGATAAATTATAAAAATAAGTAAATAATAAGAACACGAAAACCCTTGTAGCATTTGTCAAATTTAAAAAAAATATTTTTTTAAATATTACTTATATTCTGGATTTTAATATACCTTTTTAGTGTGTATGTAAGGAAACAGGAGTAAATGTCTTTTTTGTATATATGCATTCCAGTATGAGAGCATGTGCCTATGTAAATGTATGACCTTTTCCTAGTGCTTGTATATACCTGCATTCCAGTATGAGAGCATGTGCCTATGTCAGCAGGTTTTTAATTTCATTTTAATAATAATAATAATAATTTAATCATCTTACTGAATGACCTATTGGGTCCTAAACAGGTTCTATTGAATATTCAAGCCTAGACTGCATTTATTTTGTATTTTCTATTTTCCTTATCCTTTGTGGCCAGCCTATGAGTCATTTCTGAAAAGTCAAAATCTTCTGCAGTTAGTTATATACAATTGTCTAGTTTAATTACTTTAATAATAATATGGATAATAATAATAATAATAATAATAATAATAATAATAATAATAATAATAATAATAATAATAAATAATGAAAGAATGACAGAAGAGTCTGTCGAACGCCACAGAATCCAGAACCTCACAGTGGGAGATGCTACTGTTTTCAGAAGCATCTTACGAGCAATGGGCCGCACACCTGGAGGAGTTGCTAGTGTCAGTTATGTGGATCAAAATGAGTGTCACCTGCACATCAACATCTTGGAATTAAAGGACATATTTTTAGCCCTTCAGGAATTCCAAGATCATGTAATAGGTCACTCCATGCTGTTGATGAACGACGATATCACAGTGGTGGCATATTACAACAATCAGGGGGAACTGGTTTCTCTTCCTCTGCATCAGTTGGTGATGATACAGGTACACAGGTGGGTGGTGAGCCACTTGGTAGAGCTTATTGCCAGGTACATTCCAGGTCCCGGAACAGTGGCTGAGAAGCTCAGCCGCCAGAGACAGATGATAGAGATCAAGTGGTCCTATGCATATGTAGTTGAGAAGTTGTTCAAGATTTGGGGGACTCTGAGTATAGACCTGTTTCCTCTCAGTCTTCTGCTACATTGTCCCCAACCCATGCCTTTCAGCACCCATGAGACAATCTCAGCGCATATGCTCTTCTGCCATTCTGCCAAGTGAAAAGGGTAATAAAGAGGATGTTGATCTTGAATCTCAGGCTGACTCTGGTGGCTCCCAAGTGGCCACATAATGAGTGGTATCCGGATCTGCTAGCTCTGTTGTCTGAGGTCTGTGTCAGCTGCATGTAGAGAGGTATCACCAGACCTTGGAATTGCTGGCACTTCATGATTGGAGGCTGTCCAGCATCTCCTATGAATGAGAGGCTTTTCTTGCTGGACTGCAAAGGAGATGTCTGAATATTTCTGTAAATCCATAGTGCTGTCTACCAAGGGAAATGGGCCGTCTTTTGTGGTTGGTGTCATTGACGTGGTATCTCTCCACTCAGAGCCACTCTTCAACAGGTAGTGGATTTTTTTTTATCTGCCTTAGCCATGAGAAGCTTCACTCTGTATGGGATGTTAAAGGCTATATGTCAGTCCTAAGCCCAATTTCCAGGATAAGGGGAGTAGATCTCTCATTGTTGTGGGAGATCTCCATGCTCCTGAGAAACCTGAACAGTCTTGTCCCCCTAGGGAACTCAGGCCCCTGAATGGGAAGTTGTCCTTATCCTTGGGAGTTTGACTCATCACCTGTACAAGCCCTTAAGAGAGTTTTCAGACAGGAATATGACTCTAAAGACTGTATTCTAGCTAGCCCTGGCTTTGGCAAAGAAAGTAGGTGATTTACATGGCCTCTCAAATAATGTTAAACACTCGAGGGGATGGTATCTATCTTGCTTAAATTTGTCCAAGATTTTTTAATGAAGACTCAGAACCTGTTGATCCCTGATGCCAGGTGTGAGTCCTTTTCAATCCTCTCTGTAGAGTAGTTTGTTGTGATCCAGACAAGATACTAGTCTGTGTCCTGTTAGGGTGCTGCAGCGCTATGTAAAGAGAACTCAACTTTCATGCCGGTGTCAGTGCCTCTTTGTTAGTACTGGCAGGGTGTCCAAGAACACTATTTCTTTCTGGCTGTATGAAACAATCAAGCAGGTGTATGGCTCGTACAGCAATGAGGGTAAATGTGCAGTTTGGGTGAGAGCTCATAAGGTCAGGCATCGCTCTATCCCTAGCATTCTATAAGAACCTGTTGGTTCATCAGGTATTGTGTGAGGGGTTATGTCACTTCAGATCACATTCACTTTATTTTGGTCGGCAAGAGAGAGAAAGGAGAATGACTGGTTCTCTCATTTCTCTTCTTTCCTCTCTTATAGGGCTAGGGAGTCAGAGTGCCAGGCTGATGCATGCTGGATAGATGTGAAGTGCAGGTAAGTTATGTGCTTAGCAATATACTTTTTCATTTTAGTTACAAAGGGATGCAAGTTCCCCTCCTATCCTTGCAAGAGGGAGAGTAGGACAGACACTAAAACAAACCTGTTGATGCTGTATGCCTGTTTTATTTTTCCCAACATATCTCAAGGTTCATATATTCTGAGTAAGTAATTGCTTTGTAAATCCATTACTTAATGGTTCAGAAGTCTAGCATCTGCAACATCCCTTATGGGCAACATGCTAGAAGTGTGGGGTCACCCTTCTTTTGTTCCTGTTGGACCAGGGAGATAATTCCAGGTCAAGCAAACTTACCAGCCGCTTTATAGATTACCCAGATTTCTTTCCACCAGCGGGAATTGCATAGATAAAGAATGAAGGTTTGTATTTGTTGAGGAACAAATATGAAATTTTTTAAGTAATTTGGAATTTTCATAACATGCAAACCTGGAATTCAGAATTTTTAAAGTAATTTGGATTTTTCCTAACATACAAACCTGAAATTCGTTAAATATATGGCCCAAACCTGGAATTCGTTAAATATATGGCCCACCTCAGCCAGCCCTCACGATCTAACTCCAGGACCAGAAGGCGAAGTGAAGTGCAGACTGACATGTAGGCAGGGTTTCCCCCTTATTAATATTTAGATATCTTGTCAACAAGTTTAAACAGCCATTTCCAGCCCGCGCTTGAGGCAAAATCCTATATAAAGAACTTCAGGCTTACATGTTAGGAAAAATTCATATTACTTTAAGAATGCTTTGCTGGTAACATAACAATGTTATTATAAGACACTGATGGATATCCCAGTATAACAGCAGGGTACACATTTACTCCATTAATAACAATGTAATTATCTTTAAATTTCTAATTACTTAAACAGTACTGAATTATTACTTTACTTACAACAATTAACTTCCTGTTATCAAATCCAGCTAGTTTTACTTCTGTCATCTTAATAGGAAATTCATTAAAAAGTAAGTCAAGTGCCTTCACATCCATAGTGCTCTGAGGACTTCCACTGTCCAGAAAAAGTGTAAAACGTACATATTGATTGCCTTAAGAACATTAAGCTTTTCATGAATATTATGGTGAATGATTGTAATAAAACAAGGAACAATATCAATAAGCTTTTCATGAATATTATGGTGACTGAATGTAATAAAACAAGGAATAGTATCAATAAGCTTTTCATGAATATTATGGTGAATGAATGTAATAAAACAAGGAACAGTATCAATAACCTTTTCATGAATATTATGGTGAATGATTGTAATAAAACAAGGAACAGTATCAATAACCTTTTCATGAATATTATGGTGAATGAATGTAATAAAACAAGGAACAGTATCAATAACCTTTTCATGAATATTATGGTGAATGAATGTAATAAAACAAGGAACAGTATCAATAACCTTTTCATGAATATTATGGTGAATGAATGTAATAAAACAAGGAACAGTATCAATAAAATTTTCATGAATATTATGGTGAATGAATGTAATAAAACAAGGAACAGTATAAGTATAAGACATTTGCTGAGACTGAAAACTGTTTTCACTCATTTATTGTTTGTTTCTTGTTATTCAGAATTGTTCTTGCGCAGTGCTCATTGTGTCTTACTTTGATGAATGTTCTGGTTATCATTCTTCCTACCTTAGTAGTTGTTAGAATTCATTTTATGCTGAAAGTTGTTATTAAAGTTGCTGTGCGTACTAAAAGAATTCTTGTTACCACTCACATTACTAAGCTTATTATGGAAACTACCTTGAGTATTCCATATTGTATCGCCAGAGTTATTACTTGTCTGCTTGTTAAGGCTGGCTTTATAGTTGTAAAACCTTTGTGATGTAGAATTATGGACTGAACAAACTCTTACCATGCAATCCAGTTTATAATGAACTATCATATTACAGTTGTAACACTTGACATTCTGATTAATAGAATGAACAACATTAACTTTATGAATAGTATTGGTAGAAGTACCCACTGGTTTAATGTATGGTGGGTCAAAAGTGGATGAAAGAGTGGGGTCCAAATCTTGCACTTTTGGAGAATGTTCAACCTTATCAGCAAACATAACTTCACAAGAATCCTTATGTAATTTGGCATCAAAGCATTTATTTAACCTATCAGGCAATAAGGCTGTCATCATAGCAAGTTGCAGCAGTTGGCACATATGTTTAGTTGTAACTGTAGGTGCCCAGCTTGAATTCACTAATTTCATTTGCCATGCATACATCTTATCATGTACATCTTATCAATGATCAAAACAATTGTTTATTAATGAATAACCCTTTCGGTCTGCTAACCATAAAATGCTATGCAGTGTTAAAACCTCATCCATATCCGATTCTTTCCCATCGAACTGTCAAATAACCATCATAAAATCTTCCCAGGTCTTATGAGAGATAAATTTTTATCCTCTTGCCCAGCTATTGATATTTCCCTTAACTCAATCTAGAGAAGACTTGGCTACTTATAAATGTATAGCCAGGTCTGTTGTTGTCTTCACAGGTAAGTCTCTACTGACATTATCAATGATTTTATCCTCTGAATAAGCTGGCCATTAACCAATCCTTGAAAAGGTTTTTTAGCTGATTGCATATTTACAGCAATGAAAATATTCCTATCATTGTCACTTCCTGTTGCCAATTTCCTAACATTTTCTTAACAAGTGCAGATCAGGCACTACTGGCTTACCTATTTTGCCTGTCAAACCAGTGGCATGAGTACACACTATCTAAAAGAAAAGCACCAAAATACAAAACACTTAAAATAAATAAAAATCAGGTGTAAAAATCTAAGACGGTAAGCTTACACAAAAGCTGCTATTACAGTGACACAAATATAAGCAAAATACATATCCGTATAAGTGCAGTGCATTTATACATTGCTGCACGCACCTTCAAAAGTATGAACAAAAAGACCCTTCTGCTTAGCTGATATGATGAGTGTGATGCATTGAAGGACAGTGTCTTCAGGGGAAATCTTGCAATGCTGCATCATACAGTGGCTCTTTTTCTTTTGATTTCATCTATTGTATATTGAATCTTGATTTGCAATATCTGGTGCTACTGGCAAGAGACTTCTCAGAGAGGACATTTAAGTATATAAATGTGATCTTCATCAACGTACATCCATCCTGTGTAATCACCAGGACTTTGCTAGCTGCCACCAGTATTTGGTACTTGTGGTGATGGGAGAGATCTTTGAAAGAGATATCTGGTCTACATTTTGGAGTGCATTTCTTATAAAAATATACAGAGGCCTGCCTATTCTCTCAGGTACAGTTTCCCCGTAAGTCTCCCAAATACATTTTCGCTCTAGCTATTTCAAGCGCTCTCCATGCATACAGGTTGACAATTACATACTGGTTTTCCTTAACCATCACAAAAGTCTAGATGAACAACTACAGTTGACATGAAAATGGTACAGTCACTTAAACAGGATTAAAAATAAAATGGCAAACATGAAAATGCTACTGAAGTTACTTAAGTAGGATTAAAGATAAAATGGTATTTGCTATCACTTTATAAGATTGATTATAACTTTAACTGGTTAATTCCAGTTAGTTCTGAATGTATCTGGTAGGGTGATCAGATCAAGGGAGTTGACATCATTAGATTCCATTTGCTACAAGTAACTCACCAAGTGTCAGTGTCATCAAATTCACCATCAGATGCAATTACATGATAGTGTCATCAAATAACATTTACATTTACAAGGGTCATTCATCAAGGTGACCACATCATCAAATACAGTTCTCACCCTGGTTAGACTTTGTCATCAAATTGTTTTCATTCATTTTACTTACTTTTCAGTTCTTCACAGATTCTTATGTCTTCACAGTTACAAAGCAAATTGTATGATAATAATTCAGTCAGTCATTTTCTTTATAGTATTATTTCCAGTTTCTACTTGTAGATTTCACATTAAAGGATCATGTAAATGATTTTGTGTATCCTTCACAACAATGCCACTATCCTAATTATCATGACATACTGAGATGCCATGTCAGACCTAACCAGTTACATTGATTAAATTTGTTTAGGTTCTAGTTAATTTCATTGTTACCTTTGACTGGGTTAACCATGAGGCTCTAATATGTAAACTTTGGAAGCGTCAAAAGCTACATATATTTTTAAGCAATTAGCAACAGGGAGCTTTGATGGTATTTTTAGTTATCCAGAACTTGTCTTATCTAGTGTTCCACAACAGTATCCTAGGGTTATTGTGGGTTTGTCATGTTGTTTTAGAAAATAAGATAGTAAAGTATGGATGTAAAGAAATGCTTGTTGTGTCTGCCTCTTCCTTGGACTTCAATCTGCAATGTGATATGATAAGAAGTCTTGTTCAACTGCCATTCAGATCCTGTTTTTGAGTGATTGGCTTCATTCTGTACTCTTTTCAGACTTCATGCCAGACCATCACTGAAAAGGATGCTGCTGACCCTCATTCACAGAAGGATGTCATTCTTGATATAACCACCACATCCCCAAAAGCACTGGGACAG
The DNA here is from genome assembly GCF_040412425.1 of Macrobrachium rosenbergii. NCBI lineage: Eukaryota > Metazoa > Arthropoda > Malacostraca > Decapoda > Palaemonidae > Macrobrachium > Macrobrachium rosenbergii. The sequence continues at coordinate 86,542,656 of NC_089748.1, read as the reverse complement.
GGGCAGTTACACTGATCAGGTTTACCCCACATATGGCAAGAAGAATAACATTCCTCTTTCAACTGGTATGTCAGGATGTAATTACTGAGTTAATGGCCACTTTGAGTGTCAAAGTGGATGCATCATTGTTCATTTAAAGCACTGAAAGCCACTCACTACTGTCTCCATGCCCAGTCTTTGTCAAATTGTATTGGCTGGATAAGCTGAAGTTTAACATTTTCGAATGTAGTCAGTTTTATCTGGGATAACAGACCTGTGAGCCAGTTTCCAGCTCTTTCTCATTTTCTGTGTACTTAATTTTGTGGTCAAGAGGCCTTATTGTGTAAGACACTTGTCTATCATTTCATCCACAAGACCTATCATAGAATGGAGACATTGCCTTAGTCAGAATATTATGACACTGCAGATAGATCGTCTTGTACTGCAGCTACCCAATGTTATATATCAACCAGACTCATTCCCTTCCACCAGACTCTTGACTTTAAGAGAGAAATAGACAATGCCTGCATTGCTCTTAGAAAGGGACTTTACCAATTAAAGAATCGCAAACACTTATGGGTTATTTTTCCTTACCTAAGAATGTTTTTTTCAAGGACAGTTACTCATTCTGGACTTTGCTCTAGGTTGGTGTTTACCCAGTCTGCCTTGTGACAAAAAGGCTTTTTCTTTTCTGCCAAGGGGACCAAATTCCTATCTTACATGGGCAGCTGTTGCCAGTGTTCTAGAAAGGAAGTTTCCATTACTAGTGAATTTTTTTTCATGAACCTCTAAGAGTATACAAGATATCTGTCTTCCACTGGGGACTGTAGACTGCAGTCTTAAGTTTTAGAACTCCTTTGGCTTGATCCTTCAAGTTCCATCAGAGCTTGAGGCAATTTACTAACTTTGTAAGTTCAAGGATGGTATCTTACTCCTGTATATCTTCCTGTTGAACTGCTGCCTTACATAATATTTGTTTCCATAACAGCTAAATGATTCTTACCATCTGTATTTTTTCCAACCAATCTCATTGATATCTATTTAGTAGTCTATTTCACCAATCCACAAGCTGCCAAGCCTTTCACATCAAGATCACATTCCAGTGTATCAACTCAAATTCGGAGAAATTACATTCTTTGGCTGGAAGAAACCTGTGTCAGTAACTACATCAGTTGCCTTCCCATTTAATTAGACATTCCATTATCTAATGCAGTGGTTTCCTTGTTAAGAATGTGAAAAATTTTTTAATCATTTGGGTGCAGATTGCTCTTTTCTGGAGCAAACATTACACTGATTGGGTCAGGCAAGAGGTATAAGGTTGGCACTCATACTCACAGGATTCTTCTCAATGCCTAGTACTGTTGAGCTTATATCCTCCTTTGCCGGTTTCAAGAAATGGTTCACAGTTATTAAAACATAACACTATGTAAGGTGGTGGTTTGTATGTATTAAACAAATATTTTAAATTTCCGTTAAAAATTTGGAAAGCTCATCTATTATAATACCATATTGCTAGTTATGAACATTGTTCTTTTATGGTTTGTTCTAGGTAAAAGCAATCAACTATGAAATTGAAAGGCAGATAGACATTCTTGAAGCTGGTGGAACTGTCCTCAATGAGACACTGCGGTTTGATGCCATCACCAGTACGACCATCAAAATGAGAGATAAGGACACAATCCATGTATGAGAACTTTCAATAGAAATTTTTTTATAGCGTAGTCTGTTTCGTCCTCAAAGGAGTTACCTTCCATGGTCTACCAGAGCTCCATGGTGACCAAACTAATATCAAAGAATTCTCTTCTAATTTAGTTGGTCTTTTGGCCAGGTATTGTGTCGTAATGATTAACATTATAACACATGATGGAGTATATAATGGACTCAAAGATAAGAGGCACTTTCCCATATCTTCAGCGAAGCTGAACCCAGTTTTTCAAAGTCAATTAACCTGCAAGAAAGAGAAGTGACTATTGCCCATCCTCACGCGCATCCGCCCTCTTGTTTACAACCGGGCGTTAAAAGACCAAGGAGCCATTACCTCTGTTTGGTCCAAAGCGAACAGTTCACGTCTTTACCAGCGCTCGGAAAAAATTCAACTTCTTTCTCCGTTTTAGTATCGAGGATTATGGAAACATCAAAAATAGCAAGATAAGTGCTCAATATTAACAAACAGTTGAAAGTTTTAGTTTTAAACTTTTAGAATTTATATAATTTGTGTATTAAAGCCGGAACCCAGCTCGTTGATCGCTAGCCTACCTAGCCTCATAAAGCGTTGATTGTTTCCTAGTTTCGTAAAATGAAAATTGTTTTAAGTTCTAACTAAATGTTTTAACTAAAAGAAATGTTCCACAACTTACTATTAATTTGGAAAATCCTTTCAGATTATATGATGTCTACAATAATTTAGGCAGTAAGTGGGAATAATTCAAACTAGACTAATAGTGGATGTTGTCTGTAGCCTATGTACATCCTTGGATTATGTATCCTTAGTGGCCAAGCTTAGACTGAGGACCCTAGGATCAGATAATAACAATATCTGGGCATAGTAAATCGATAGTCTAACAATGAGGCTACATATTAGTATAAATTTTTTTCCCTTTTATATAAGCCAGTGCACTTTAGCATGAGCTAAACCGACGACTAGCCTAGGCATTACCTTATATCAAGTTAAGTGGTAACTTTTCATGAAACATCCCATTTCTGGACTAAATTCTTAGCCTAGACCATGTAATTAGGATTAGATGAAATCATAATCTGTGCTAGATGAGATGTAACCTAGCCCTAAGGCTACATACTAAGGTAGGCTAATTGTGTTTTGTTTATGTAACCCATACACTTAAGTGTGAATAAAATAATCCAGATTAGGCAGTAGCCTAGATTAGAGTAAGTTATAACCTGGTTATAAGGTTACACAATAGTGATTACTCTTTTATATAGTAAACCAAATAGCCTAGGATTGGATATAAACAACAAACTGGGTTAGACAAATAGTTGAATAATTATAAGGTTATAATAATCTGGATTAGACAATACCCTATACCAGGTTAAGAGAGAACAAATAAGCCTAGGGTTATACATAAACAGTATCCTAACCAAAATAAAATAACTTGGTTTGTTACGACTCAGTAACATATCTGTAAGGTTACATGCTAGTAGGGTCTTGTGTAGCCTATATCCTTAAAGTTGATATAAATCCAGAACAGGCAGTAGCCTAACCATATTAAGTAGGAACCCTTATAAGGAATATCCTACTATTAGCCTAAAACAGTGATGGCCGAATATCAGATAAAAGGTAGTCTCGGCACGTTAGACAGAAAAAACATATAAATGTTATTTTCTGTAAAGTTTATATCTTTTAAGTTATGAATAACCCTAGAATAGGTTAAGCAAGAACCTTCTGAGAAATCCTCTATTTTTAGCTTAATGTATATTAAACTAGAATCATTGCCCCAAGCTATACAAAACAGTAGTTTGGGTTATTCAGACAAATTAGTTCATAGCAGTTAGTCTGAATGGCATGACAATTTGAATTAAAAATTTCACTTGGTCATTGCAAAGGACTAGCAGTGTATAAATAATACAGCCATGTACAGGTATCAGAACTAACCTAAACCTAGAAGGTTTAACATAGTTATTTAATTAAATGTATTAAAACTGCACAATTGTAATCAAATTAACCTGTAATATTAAAACTATACTAATGAGGAACTTCAGAAGTGTCCCTCTTTTAAAAACAGTTATACTAACTCAGCTGAAAACAACTTGCTTTATATCACTACAGGGCCGCCATTAGGCAGGATCCTCAGTTCAATATGCTCCTGGAAGCAAGTTTTAAGGACAGAAACAGCTCCTTTTAAGCTGTCTCAGTGGGGTCTAGGGTTCAGTAGGGGTGAGGAAGGGAGATTATCTTTCCGGCAGAACTCCGGCAGCAGGTATTTAACCCTTCCTCTGAACATCATCAATGTGTGGGCCAAAACCCATCAACATCAGTCGCCAATACCTCCCAGGTTAACCCTGTGGAGAAAATAGAGAAATCTTTACATGGAGTTCACATTCTTATTTTAAAAAATATGGAGTGAACATTGCCATTGAAATGGCCCTGCTGAACCCAGAAGGCTCAGGGACATAAGTTTAAGCTAGCCATGGAAGAAACCTCACAGGAGGAATTCTGTTCCCATGCAGCTATCATTACTAAATAGGATCTTTTCCCCAAAAGGGATACTGGGATCCACCTAACTTAGACTGAAATGTCTACTTTTTGGAAAGGTATAGTAACACCCAGAACCTCTGCCCCTTCATTAACAGGCAGTTACAGGTTAGTTGCTGAAGCTCAGTTAGAAGCACAAGCTCCCCAAAAAGGAAACACAGCTTATGGCAAGCTCCCTAAAAGGGTAAGCATTTTATCAAGCTCCCCCAAAAAACTCTACATAGTTTGTGCCATTTGATCAGTTCTGGTAAGCTCCCCAAAGGGATACACAGTTTATGGCAAGCTCCCTAAAAGGGGTAGCATTTTCTTGATAGACTCCCCAAAGGGATACATAGTTTGCGCCATTTGATCAGTTCTGTAAGAAAATTGAGTTTTGTTCATGAGACTTACCTGTCAGATATATATATAGCTGTATTCTCCGAAGGACCGACAGAAATTAAAAAACTTACAGCACACGCAGTGGGGCCAGGTGGTTAGTACCCATTCCCACCGCTGGGAGGCGGGTATCAGGAACCATTCCCATTTTCTATTCAGATTTTCTCTGTCGCTGGTATTGTCAACACCTGTTGTCAATACCTCTGTCATGATTTTCGTAAACTTCTCCACTTGAGTATTCTGATTGTCTTTTGGTTTTTGACTTTGGATTTGTGGATAGGCATACGCTTTTGTGGACTGTTTTGATTTTGGCTTTGGCTTTTCTTTGATCACGATGTCTGGTTCTAGTTCTGCTAGTTTCAGGTTGTGTGTTGTGAAAGAGTGTAAGTTGAGGCTACCGAAAGCTTCGGTAGACCCTCACTCATCACTATGCATGAGATGTAGAGGGCATGTCTGTTTGTTGGATGATCGCTGCAAGGAGTGTGAGTCTTTGCCTGATTCCGATTGGAAGGTATACGACTCTTATGTGCGCAAGTTAGAGCGTGACCGTATCAGGAGGTCTTCCTCCAGGAGTGTGTCTGCTGGTGGGAGTCAGGGTAATAATAATAACTTGTCACCTGTTAACCCCTCTAATGCTTCACCTATCCCTGTAGTGTTGCCTTGGAACCTGTGATTGCATCTGCGGAAGGTAATGCCCTTGCGCAGATTTTGAACTCCATTCGCACTTTGGGTCGAAGGTGCTGGCGATTGAAAGTGTTGTGAAGTGCAGTGATCCCCTAGTGTTGTGGAGGGGCGTCAGATCGACCCTATAATGCCTCTAGGTCTAGACCTCTGCCGAACTCCCAGGACTCAGGAATGGGCATGTCGAAAGCCGCAAGAGGGTTCACGGGGACCCCCACCGATCTGGCATCCCAGCCGGCAGGCCCTGTTGTCGTTTCCCAGGCTGCCAAGGATGGTGCTCGCGCCTGCAGCCATCCTCAGGATTGCTTCTTGTCCTCTGAGGCGCCCTCCCTCGCAAGGGGTCGTGTTCTCAGTTGGACTCTCGTCCTTTCAAGAGGGCTTACGCAGAGGAGGGCGCTTCTCCTTCTCTTTTCTCGAGCCCTCGTTTCTTCTCCTGAGTGGTTCCACTGTTGCCGCCACAGAAGAGGACAGCAGGACTTCTTCCGAGGGGACGTTTTGAGCGTCCCAGTCGCCCCAAGAACAGAGCTGTAAATCGCCCATGGTAGAAGGAAGAGGACGTCCCTTCCCCCAGGTTCTTCTTCTCAAGAGCAGCCCTTCTCCTGAGAGGGAGTCTTCTCCTTGAGCGTCTTCTCCAGGATATGCAGCGGCAGTTGGCTTCCCTACTTGCTGCAAAGGAACCTGAACCTCGTCAGCGCGCAAGGGATTAAAGCTGCCCGTTAAAAGAGTCTAAGAGGTCTCCCTCTCCTGCTCTTCGTTCGTCTCTCGCTCCTGCGAGTTCTCCTGATCGCCCTCATGTTTTCAAAGTCGGATCGTCGGTTTCTTTGCCTCGTCGTGGCGCTCCTCAAAACTGATCCTGACTTTTCTCTTGCTGGTCAGGACGCCTCTCTTGCAGCTCGACAAGATGCTGCGTTACAGGGATCCCCAGCGTCAGGGAGTTCGGCATGGCCTCGTCTGGCTTCTCATCACGCTCATCAGGGCCAGCTCGGCAAGGCGCTTCTCTCCCCCGGACAGCGTTTGGACACTTCAGGACGCTGCTCGGCAGGATGCAAGTCGGCTTCTCAGCATTCCTTCAGCAGGGCGACTTCTGTGCGGGGACGCTCCAGATTTTCTTCTGCTCTTTTCTCACAAGAAGAGGTCTCTTTTTCCATCATCGGGCCTCAAGGTCTTAGTCTTCCTCAAGTTCCGGAGAAGACTCTCCTGTCGCTCCCGTTGAAGAGGGAGAGTTGTCTCATGATTCGGAGTCTGCAGAGCAGGAACACCCCCCTTTGTCGTCTTCTTCGGATTATCAGGTTTTAGCCAACATGCTTAGAGAATTATTTCCTGATAAATTTCAGCCTTCTGCTCCTCTCTCTCCCCCTTTGCAATTAGCTTTGTCTAAGGTGAGAAATCTCCAGCTTCCTTCAGATGAAGACTTCGCTCCTACTAAGAAAGCCTTCAAGAAAGTTAATTCTTGGATGGAGGATCGGAAAACTCAAGGCAAGTCTTCCTTTGCCTACCTCCCGTCTAGACTGTGCTGGAAGGCTGGGATGTGGTATGAGACTGGAGAAGAAATTGACTCTACAGTCCCTTCTTCTTCTCAAGGAGACTTCACGAGTCTGGTCGGCGCTCCAAGGAGGGCTCTCCTTTCTTCAGCCGAAAGGTGACCTGGGCTAGACTTTCGGAGACTGATCATCATCTCAAAGGACTTTTTAAGACCATGGAGGTCTTCAACTTTTGACTGGTGCTTGGGGGCCTTGGACTTGAGGACTCGGGAGTCAGACTCTATCTCTCTGGGGGAGCTGTCCAGTGTGCTTTCTGCATGGACAAGGCCGTCAGAGATGGCGGATGAACTGGCTGCTCACTTTGATGCGTCACTCTTGAAGAAGAGGGCTTTATACTGCAATTTTGCAGCAAAGTCAGTTTCTCCTGTGCAGAGGGCAGAATTGCTTTTCACCCCTCTTTCTAGCCATCTCTTCCCCAGCCGTTAGTCAAGGATCTCGCCTCCAGCCTTAAGGAGAAGGCTACACAAGACCTTCTCGCGCAGTCTTCCAGGTGTCCTAATGTCTCGTCCACGTCTTCTCAGGGACTAGCCACCAAGAGGCAGAAGCCCTTTCGTGGCACATCTTCCTCCTCTAAATCCTTTCCTCGAGGAAGAGGCCTCTCCAGAGGTGGTGCCCCTTCTCACCCAAGGGGCAAGAAATGATACACTGGATCTCCAGACACCAGTAGGAGCCAGGCTTCTTTTGTTTTTGGAAGCCTGGAGAGTAAAAGGGGCTGACTCCTGGTCCCTCAGTGTAATCGGGAAAGGTTACAGGATCCCGTTCCTCGTATTTTCCCCCGTCTTCAACACCCAGGGATCTGTCGCCCTCTTACCACTCCAGAAAAACAACAGATTCTTTTAGATCTGCTCGAACAGATGCTCGAAAAGAGAGCCATCAGAGCGAGTCCTGGATTTGGATTCTCCAGGTTTCTACAATCGTCTCTTCTTGGTTCCAAAACACTCAGGGGTGGAGACCAGTCCTGGACGTCAGCAGACTGAGCCATTTTGTTGTCAAGGAAAAGTTCAAGATGGAGACGTCCCCAGTCCGTTTTAAGTGCGTTAAGACCAGGTGATTGGATGGTCTCGCTGGATCTCAGGACGCGTATTTTCAATGTCCCCATTCATCCACGGTCAAGGAAGTATTTGAGGTTTGTCCTGGGGGGACGAGTGTACCAGTTCAGGGCTCTGTGTTTCGGACTGAGTACAGCTCCTATGGTTTTCACAGTTCTGATGAGAACGTTGCCGGTGGCTTCACCTGGCGGGCATAAGGATCTTGCTCTCTTAGACGACTGGCTCATTCGAGCTTTTGTCCAGAAAGAAAGGTGTCTGGAGGACCTGCACTCATCGTTGAAGCTGACGAAGTCCCTGGGATTTCTAGTGAACCAAGAAGTCACATCTGATCCCTTCCCAGTCCATTGTTTATCTGGGGATTCAGATGGATTCAGTGGCTTTTCGAGCCTTTCCATCCCAGGAACGTCAGCAGCACTGCTTCGAAAAAGTTTCGGCCTTCCTGGGAAAGAAACATGCTCGGTGAGGAATGGATGAGTCTGCTGGGGACCATTTCATCACTGGAGAAGTTTGTTTCCCTGCGGAGGTTGCATCTCAGACCCCTCCAGTTTTTCCTCGCGGACAACTGGACGAACAAGGAGGATCTAGAGGAGACTCTCAAGATCTCTCTCTCTGCCAAGAACCATCTAAGGTGGTGGCTCGATCCCGCAAAACTGGCAGAAGGGGTTTCACTCTCTCTTCAGAACCCTGACCTAGTGTTGTTTTCCGACACGTCCACGTCGGGATGGGGAGCAACACTAGGGGGGGAGGAAATGTCAGGCACCTGGAAGGGGGAACAGGTGTCCTGGCACATCAATCTAAAAAGAATTGGGAGTGATTCTCTTAGCTCTTCAGTTCTTCTTGAAGTCAGGTTGTAGGCCGGGTGGTTCAGATCAACTCGGACAACACCACAGCCCTGGCGTACCTCAAGAAAAGGGAGGTACTCATTCTCGAGTCCCTCTTCCTGATTGCCAAAAGATCCTGTTGTGGGCCCATTCTCGACAAATTCTGATTCTCACGTGATTCATAGCAGGGGTCGAGAATGTCCGAGTGGACCTTCTCAGTCGGCAGCGTCAACTTCTTCCGACAGAGTGGACCCTACACGCAGAGGTATGTCAGGAGCTTTGGAAGCTTTGGGGGCGTCCTCTGGTGGACCTTTTTGCAACGTCAAGGACGACAAGGCTACCTCTGTACTGCTCTCCCATGCTCGACCCAGGGGCAGTAGCAGTAGATGCCCTCCTTTGGGACTGGAAGGGTCTGGACCTGTATGCCTTTCCCCCATTCAAGATCCTGGGGGAAGTCATCAGGAAGTTTGTGGCCTCAGAAGGGTTGAGGATGACATTAATCGCCCCCTTTTGGCCTTCAGCGGAGTGGTTCACAGAGGTCATGACATTCCTAGTGGACTTCCCAAGGACGTTTCCCATGAGAATAGATCTTCTCAGACAACCCCACTTCGAGAGGTACCACAAAAACCTTCCCGCTCTGAGTCTGACTGCATTCAGACTATCGAGAAGTTGGTCAGAGCGAGAGGTTTTCAAGACCTGTGGCTAAAGCGATCGCCAACGCCAGGAGAGCCTCCTCTAATGCAGTGTACCAATCAGTGGTGGGTCTTATTCAGGAAGTGGTGCAAGCTTAAGGAATTTCCTCTACCACAACCTCTGTGTCCCAGATAGCCGACTTTCTGTTTTATTTGAGGAAGGACTTAAAGCTGGCAGTACCTACCATCAAAAGTTACAGAAGCATGCTGTCAGCGGTTTTTAGGCATAGAGGCCTTGACATAACGGACAACAAAGACCTTCACGATCTTCTAAGGTCTTTTGAAACTTCTGAGGTAGCTCACCCAAAGTTGCCTTCGTGGAATGTCTAAACAATTCGAGCCTCTACATTCTGCATCTTTCAAGGACATATCCAGAAAAGCTATTTTCCTAACTGCTCTGGCAACGGCGAAGAGAGTTAGTGAACTTCAGGCTATCAGCAAGATTATAGGCTTTAGAGGCCATGATGCGATATGTTCCTTGAGCCCTATGTTTCTTGCTAAAAATGAAAACCCGTCTTCCCCTTGGCCCAGGGCCTTCGAGATTAAGGGTTTGACGGAGATCATTGGACAAGAACCAGAGAGAACCCTGTGCCCTGTCAGGGCTCTGAAATTTTATTTACAGAGGACTCAGAATTGTCGAGGTCCTTCTAACAATCTGTGGTGCTCGGTTAAGAGGCCTGGTTTAGCTCTCTAAGAATGCTCTGGCGTTCTTTTTAAGAACACCATTATAGATGCCCATTCCAGTGTTCAAGACAAGGATTTGAGCATTTTGAAAGTCAAAGCTCACGAGGTGAGAGCCATTGCTACCTCAGTGGCTTTCCAGAAAAACTTGTCTCTCAATGACATTCTGGGTGCCACTTTTTGGAAAGCAATTCTGTGTTTGCTTCACATTACCTGACTGAAGTAAAGACTTCCCTACGAGAATTGCTGTGCACTAGGGCCTTACGTTTCTGCAAATACGACCTTGGGGGAAGAAAGTGACACTCATCCTCTCCTATAGTTATTGGTTAGGTGTGTTTTTAATTTTTAGTTATGGTGTTTTTTTATGGTTGTTGGGTCACCACCAGGGTGGTCGTCCCAGTCCTTAGTCTATGTTATAACTTCATGACGTAAATAGGCTTGGTCAGGTGGCTGTTTTGTTTGTCGTTTGCCCTCACAGTAAGGTCATATGGTCTAGTCACATTGTGGTCTCGCCCCCCCGTTGACAGATCATCTAGAATTCACCAGCTTTATAGGTCAAATACCTTGCTGGAGACTCTAGTAAAGCAGAAGCAGACTTGGGTGACAGTAATCACGAAGTCAGCAATGCTAACAGGTAAGGAACCAAGGCGTCAATTGCCTACATATGTTTGTTTCCTAAAATCCTATTCTGTCTCTTCCCACCTCCAATGGTGGGATTCAGCTATATATATATCTGACAGGTAAGTCTCATGAACAAAATGATATTTTTATAATAAAATAAAGTTTGTTCATACTTACCTGGCAGATATATATAATCATAAAATACCCACCCTCCTCCCTCAGGAGACAGTAGCTCTAGAAAATCTGAATAGAAAATGGGAATGGTTCCTGATACCCGCCTCCCAGCGGCGGGAATGGGTACTAACCACCTGGCCCCCTGCGTGTGCCGTAAGTTTTGAATTTCTGTCGGTCCTTCGGAGAATACAGCTATATATATATCTGCCAGGTAAGTATGAACAAACTTTATTTTATTATAAAAATATCATTTTTATTGACCTGTACCCCCAAAAAGGATACACAGTTTGCGACAAGCTCCCCCAAAAGGGATACACAGTTTGCGCCATTTGATCAGTTGTGTAAGAAATTTTTTTTTTTTTTTTTTTTTTTACCTGTACCCCCAAAAGGGATACTGTACACAGTTTGCAGCGAGCTCCCCCAAAAGGGATACACAGTTTGCGACATTTGATCAGTTCTGTAAGGAAATTAAATTTTTATTGACCTGTACCCTAAAGGGATACACAGTTTGCGCAAGCTCCTCAAAAAGGGATACACTGTTTGCAATGATTTCCCCAAAGGGATATACAGTTTGCGCCATTTGGTCAATTCCGTAAGGGAATTGGACAGGAGTACCATCAAAGATGCCCTTGCCACAGAATGGCAATATATAAGGGACATGAAGCATGATTCTGAAAAGTAAAGTCAGTCAGTCAGTCAAGTACACACCAGAGTGTAAAAGTACTACATCCTGTAACCGAAAAGTGAGTGTAGATACAAATGCCGCCCAAACAAGGTCTGATTTTAGAATTCCGACTAGAAACAACAATGGGTCAGTTTGGAATATAGAACTTCAGATCAAAACATAATAGGGGCTCCAATACTCACCCCTGATGATACTGATAATCCTTGGTGAGACACCTCAGTGTGCACCTTGCTGAGATACCTCAGTATGCACTTTCTCTCCCAATGGCAAGTAGGTAATTAATGAGAGAAAAACTATGATCGAAGTTGTAAATGTAGAATTTACAAACGGCAGCATTCCTTAATACAGAATGGCACCTGGTACCATCCTCACCAGACTTGGAGAAACCACTAACAGAAATGGTTTTCTTACCTGTGCTTATAGTTTTAAAAACTAATGAAATCACCCTTACCAGGTCAATGAAAAATGGATCTCTACTGCCTTTTTGAATTAGACCCAAGTTGCTCACCAAGTAGCCTCGTCAGAATTTTATGCTAGGCTCCGACTCCTCAGCATTATAACCTCTACCACCTTGCTGGAAGTTGCCATCTTGAAGCTTCCAGAACATCCCAGGATAATTTTTGCTGTTGAGGCCAAAAGTCTATGAGAACCTGATGGAAAGCACTCTTTGACTTCCTAGAATGGCACATAAAATTGCGAATGGAAGCATTGGAGAGCTCCATCAAATCACTCTCCAGTGTCACTGCATTGTTACATTCTAACCCCTTCTGTAAGGACCTGTTAGAGGAATCTGTTGTGGCTCAACTCGATGAGCATGCCTACCAACAGAATTGTACAGTGTACGCTCTTCGGGGAAAAGAGGAATTCAAGAAACAAAGAACCCAAAGTTTCCCTTGACCCAATCCCAAAAAAGGCTCACCTTCAGTCACCCCAAAATTTTCCTCAAAAACAGTTAGGTGGTCAGAAGGGACAATTCCCTGCAAAGGGACAACAGCAACTTCAAGGCCATCCTTTTTCACAAGGTCCAAAAACCATCCCATAGGGGAAAAAAGGGAAAAACAACACCTGGAATGTCTATCAAAGGTGAAGGCAGAGGAGGAGGCAGATACCAAGAGGAATTATATTGGTTGGGGGTCAGACAATGGAAGTTTTCCTAGTGGGGGGACAGAAACTTGCGTATATGCGCCACCAAGTATGTCTCTTCAGTGTCCTCAAAAGGGACTTGTCCAAAAGAAGAGTGATCCTCAACCAATCGACATTGAACAAGCACATTGTTGGTCGAAAGTTTTTGATGATTACCGTTGCCTAAGTACATTGAATCATTTCAAAAAGGGGCTCAGGCAGTTTCTGTGGATCTGAAAGATGCACACTGGCACATCCCTATAGCCGTTCCTTTCTGCCCCTTCCTAAGGTCCAAGTAAGGAAAGATACATACAGATTCAGAGTCATGTCCTTTCGGCTAAACATTGCCTAAAGAATATTTGTCAAACTAGCAACAGTATTCTTTCGAGAACTCAAACAAAAAGATTTAGGGGCCCACAAGAAAAGAGTGCTTGAAAAACCTAAGAGCAATGGTCAACAGACTAACGTACAGTCAAAAGGTTTTATTATAAATTTGAAAACATCATGCCTCATGCCCAGCAGACACTTTCAGTGGCTGGGACTGTGTTGAGATACTCTTCACGGCCTGTTGTCTCTCCCCCATCATGCTCAAAACAGAATAAGGCAAGTCCTCAAAAGGTTCCTTGCACAGCCCAGAGTTTCCAGATGGCAATCAGAACGCATGATGGGGCCTGCTGCAGTTCTCGTCAGTAATAGATCCAATACATAGATTGCAGCTAAAAGTGTGAACAAATTCTGGCTATATCACAACAAAAAAAAGATGCGAGACAGACCTCATCAGAGGATAAAAAGAGTTGGGGAGATACTTCGGCCTTAAATTTGGAAGGAATCTCTGGTGAAACAGGTCACCCTGACTCCTCCATCTGTATGAGTGACAAACTCACAGATGCCTCGTTGACAGGTTGGGAGGACATTGGGAGGATTGTCAGGTGGCAGGGAGGTGATCAGCTACTCAGGAATTGTTATATCAAGTTCTTGGAGCTGATGGCTGCCTTTTTGTCTCTCTAAAAACTCAAACCTCCAGAAGAGAGAGAACATAACCACAATATCCTACATCAAGAGGTCTGGATCACATTCACCTCCTCTCAATATGGTAATGTTAGCCATCCTTCGGATGGCGCAAGCAAGGAAGTAGCACATGTCTGCAGTTCACCTCACAGGGGGTCCCATTGTAATAGCAGTCTCTCTATCAAGGAAAATGACAGCCTCAACAGAGTGGATGTTGGACAACCACTCTTTTCAAATAATAGCCAACATGCTTCCACAACCGGAAGTGGACCTGTTCGCCACATACTAGAATCACAAACTCCTGATGTGTGTCTCCAAACCTGGACAGTCAAGCAACAGCAAGAGATGCTTTCCTTAAGACTGGAACAAGGGGAGGACAAAAATTTTTTCTCCATTGTCCCAGATTTCAAAGGTTTTGAGCAAACACCCTAGCACAAAAGGGCGGATGCGCTTCTAACCTTCATAGGAATGGTGAACTTAACAGCCCCAAATTGGACAAACAGGCATTGGTTCCTATTACCTCAACAACGGACAAAAAGATCAATTCCACTGTCGTCCGCTGTTCTATCCCAGATAGTAAGAGGGAAAGTCTCTCCTTTCTAAGCCAAGACCTTCACGTATAGATTTTTTTAACAATATCTATCGTAATAATTACTCACTCAACATTGCTAGGTACCTAGTGCAAGCCCAGTTGAGATTTCTGTATAGAAACTATATTTTCTTATATACCCTCTTGAAGACAAATGCTTTGTGGTTACAACAGTCATGACATACAAGGCTGCATTAATGGAACCCTTGCTTTAGGGATTCGGGATTGACTCCAGTATAGAAGTTGTCACTTCCCTTCCGCAGTCTTTTGCTCTACAAAGGCCCACTCCCAAAAGACTTCCAATTTCCTGGTCCCTGGACAAGGTGCTTAGACTTCTATCAGCCCCTCAGTTCAGTGGACCCAATACAACCACAATGCACAGGCAATAAAAGGTGATCTTGATTGTACTAGCATCAGGAGCTCATACAGTATTAGTGAACTGGGCTCTCTTAGATGGGGATGATGCATCATGCAAATAGCTAACCATCAATTATTATTGTCCCCTGGCCCATCATTCCTGGCCAAGAATATGGATCCTATAAAAAGGAAATCCATTCTTATAAGAAAATTCAATTTAGCAGTCAGGACATTACGCCCTGTTCAAGCACTTAAGGTTTACCTAGAAGTCACGGCAAACACCCCAGAAGGTCCTATTTTCCTACACCCTAGCACAAACCAACCACTCTCCCTACAAAGACTGAGAATGTATGTAAGGTTTTTCTCATTAAAAAGGGAAATCCACACACTTTCCATAGGTCACATGTTGTTAGGAAAGTAAGTACATCTTTGGCCTTCTTCAGAAATGTCTTTCAAAGAAGTCTCCAGATGTATAGGGTGGTCATCAGTTAATCATTGCCACATGTTCGAACAAATTCGACTACACTGTGTATCAGTAGGTGGCATAGTTAATCTTAACCCCTAGGTGCTACGGCAGAAAACCAGGGGTCATATTGACGGTGAGTATGCTAACTTATCGCTGGGAGATGAGTGACAGTACTACAACAAAACCCAGCATGCTTAGGTAAGCCACTGTAGAACTACATCCTAAAACGTAAGTTCGTGCATAGTTTCTTGTTCCTTGGTATCAAAACCTGAAAAGTATTTGGAATAAAGAATGGGACTTGAACTCTGTGGCTTGACCTTGGACTGGAAATGTTATTTCCTCTGGGGTGTTGGGATTAAAAAGCAAGAGCTTAAGCCTTTTTTCGTCACCTGTCACTGTCAGTTTCTTTTGTAAAGCTCCTTTGAGGACAAAACAGCGACTACGCTATCAAAAAGCAGGTTTTGACGTAGGAAAAACCTATTTTTGGTAGTCGCTGTTGAGTCCTCAAAACCCTCCCAATTCCCTGACGAAAAGGCATGGGATTTGGGCAAAGGGATCAACCTGCATTGACCAACAGAGAGTAATGGCTCCTTGGTCTTTTAACGGCCCGGTTGTAAACAAGAGGGCGGATTGCGTGCGCAATAGTCACTTCTCTTTCTTGCAGGTTAATTCACATTGGAAAAACTGGGTTCGGCTTTGCTGAAGATAAGGGAAAGTGCCCTCTAATCTTTGAGTCCATTATATACTCCATCATGTGTTATAATGTTAATCATTACGACACAATACCTGGCCAAAAGACCAACTAATTTAGAAGAGAATTCTTTGATATTAGTTTGGTCACCATGGAGCTCTGGTAGACCATGGAAGGTAACTCCTTTGAGGACTCAACAGCGACTACCAAAAATAGGTTTTTCCTACGTCAAAACCTGTTGTTATAAATCTCTTTTAAATGGGTTTTTAATGACTGATGTTTAAAAAAGTCAAGAGTTGGCTTTTTAATATTTTGACAGTAGTGAAATTTAAGGTAGTGTATAGAGATATTACAGTGTAATAGTAACTGTAATAATGTAACTTTTTTTTGCAAATTGGTATGTACCATGATTTTTTTTTTTTACTCATATTTTGTAATAGCAGAGGTGCACAGTAGTAAAATATCTAGTTGAATAGGACATTGGTTGGTATAGAATGTTTCCAGCTTTTCCAAGCCATGTGTAATAAATCCATAGATGCTAAATGCCACTGATGTTGCAAAACTGTTGTATAGTGTCATTTCCTCCATTCCCCTTTCAATCTTTCTTGAACAGCTACACTCCTGTCCATTCATTGGCCTTTTAATTTCTATGTGGGTTGGGTGGAGGTTTGCTTACAATGTGCCTTTAGTAGCGCAATATGCATTCATAGTAATAAAGGTTCATGACATAACACTTTGGTCCTGAACTGCATTGCTTCATGTCTTTCATTTTCTGTCCATTCTTTTTTGATGTTTTACATGCTTATCCAGTCTCTTCAGCTTTTTCATACTCCCTTATCAAAAATTCTAAATACCAAAATGCTCTTAACAATGGAATTTTTTTGTGGAGGGTGGTACACTATCAATTTACGAAAGCTGAATAGTCAAATTGTATTTAACAGTGATAATTTTATTAAAACTTTCTTTGCTTACTGTATCCAGCTATATTACGTGTATTATACTGTGTCATGTTAAAGAATATGAACATTGCGATCATGTATCATTTGCTTTTAAGAATGTTTACTTTCTTAAAATCATCAATTGAATAAATTTACCGACATCACCGCCATTAGTTGTTATATGTAAATTAATTTATATGTAAATTAAAATATCTGGGTTAAAATGCAGCTTACATTTATTTATAATTGCAGTAAATTTTAAATGAAATGGTGTGATTTTGTCAGTTTCAGATATTGCTTTCACCTGTTTCAAAACATTATTCATTCGTTTCCTTAGTGCTGCTCGGTTTTAATAGTACTGTATATTTTCTTGATAAGACCTTCTCCACTTTTTGAAGGATGAATAAAGCTATTGTTTTATTTTTACATATGGATGTTACCATTGAGAACTATAGCCGATTCACTTAAGGTAGATTCTTGGGCCTATGAGATGTTTGTTTGGCGGCCTTTGGATAATATAGTAATCTGTTCTAAACTTTAGTTGCGAAGTATTGGACTACTTTCTTGAAATCCCTGGAACTTTCCAATCTCTATACTGTACTTAATTCACATATAACCTCGTCATCATTATCCAATGCTTCCTGTATGGTATTCATCCTAGCTAAGTCATCTCTACTATGCCAGTGTCGTCTTTTTCCTTAATGGGAAATATATGAATACTAAATTTATGATCTAGTTTATTATCTAGTTCATCTAGTTCATAATCTGTACTCCTATGCTTACACTTTGCTTCCTTTTCCTACCTTTTTACTTCTTCTTCCTAGTAATTGCTTCTCTTGTAGGAACCTTTCCTCTGGCTTGTTCATACCATCTTCTGCTCTCTCTTGCCTCCATTCATTCACACTTTGATCCACTGACATTGAGGGTTTATTCCCCAACTGCTCTCTATTAGCCCCATTCACACCTTCATTCGTAATTGACTTCCTACACACTCCTGCCGCATGACTTACTACCCCACATATTGCACATCCAGGCAAAACTGACCTGTCCTATTGCAATTCCCACATACACCTACACCTAGGCCTATCTCACATCCAGGCAAAATGACCTGTCCTACTGCAATACCCACATACATCTACATCTTGCGAATCACAGTTTCTTGCTACATGTCCTAACTTCTTACATTTAAAACATCAGACTTTCTCCACCTCTGTACATTCCCTTGTGGCGGAATTTAAAAAACACAAAAACAATACACAACACAGATACACAGAACATATAACCACATACAATACTCACTCTGATCCTCGGTTGCTGGGAGATGGATGAACTTGTCCACGGTCGCCAACACAGTAGACAAAATTACACAAACAAAACCGAAAAACAGACTTTCAACCAAAAAAAACGAACAAAAAGGAAGAGACACATGCACAGACAACAATGACATCCAACGAAAAACACACGACTCATGAAACATACAATAATCCACCATCAATGTCCCCCTTGCACAGAACTCAGCTCAAGACTCACTCAAAACCAAAAAAACTCCCTCGACATTTGCCTTGACAGACAGACCGTAAACAAACTAACGACCTCATCCCTCTTCCAACAACGAACGCACACACTACAATTACTCTCTCTCTCTCTCTCTCTCTCTCTCTCTCTCTCTCTCTCTCTCTCTCTCTCTCTCTCTCTCTCTCTCTCTCTCTCTCTCTCTCTCTCTCTCTCTCTCTCTCAAAACGTTGGGAAATGCTAAATACAAACAAATTTATTCATCCCTCTATACCCTCACACAATGTCCTCCCTTGCCACACTCAAAGCAGGCTCCTAATGACTATCTGCATTCTCCTAGCTGATTTATTTCTCTTCCATACCTATAACATTTAACCTCTGTCACTACTCTTTTCATAACTATCAGTTACATTCATTTGTGTACGCCTACTCCCACTTACACTTCACCCAAAACTGTCACTTCTACTTCCGTCTTGCCTTGTCCTGTTGCTGTTTCTCCTCATACTTCTAGCGTTTCTAGAATCCATCTTACCTCTAACACTCCTATAATCTATATTTCTCTCTATATCGTTATCATTAATAAAATCCATATTACCTCTAATATATCTATCATCCCTACAGTCTGTGTTTTCTCCATACTCATTCAGCCCTCTTACAAAATCATTCCTAGCCTCCAAAGAATAGCCTACTACTGCATTCCGGTGCAACCCACATTCAGTCTTATCCTGCAATCCATGCAGTCTCCCCACATATGCTTGTTACTTATTCGTACTGTCTTCCTTATCTTCGAACTCAAAATCCTCCACTAACTCTAGCACATCATTCCACTTCAATCGTTCATTCTTCCAATTCATCTTTCCCTCCGTTTCGCCTTTATCACTGAGGACAGTAGCCAGAAACTTCTTCATCAACATCTCATTGTCATTAATATCTTCATTGCCATACTTTTTCCTAGGTACAGTTTCAAGCCAGTGGATATACAGTGACACACTCTCCCATCTGTACATCCTCAAATTTGTTCTTAGGCTTATACTCTATTCCCTCTTTCACTCTTTTCACCTGATTAATCATCCTCTCTTTCACAACTTAATACCTCTGTCATCCTAACTCATGGTTGTTTAATAAAACTATAACAGTCTACCTTCCAGAAACTTACCCATTCCTTGTAACCAATAATGCCTACTATCCACATACTTATCCAGGCAGTATCTTTTATACTCATTAAAAAAGTCATATCCCTCTCACTTAATATGTAGTATTTTCCTATCTTGGGTACTTCCTTAAGTATTTTGCTAATATGTACCACTTTTCACTCCCTCATCACTCCAACTCCTATCTACATCTGTTTTTCACTCACTTCTTCACTCAGTGGGGTATACAGTGAGTCTCTGCTTTCATTCAACTTGTATAATATTTCTGTGATTTTGTTGGCCTTACTTTTCTTTACATTGTTCCTATCCTCTTTCATATCTTTTACATTCCTATCCTGTCTTACAATCTTTTTCCAATCCTCATCCTCCTTTTGGTCTGAGGTCAGTTCTACAGTATATGTCTCCTTCCTGCTACCCCTTGTATTTCCTCACTCTTACTAATCCCAGATCCTACTCTCGCATTAAACATCCTTTCTATCAACTCATAACTTCTCTTCCATCTTCCTCTCTGATGCCTTCGCCTGTTCCCTAACTAATTCCTTTATTTCCTTCATCATTCTCTTTAGTGTCTTATTCTCCTGCCTTAACTGCTCATTTTCTGCCTCTGACTTCCTTAAGGACTCCCTAGTCTCCTCTAGTTCTGTCTGCAATGTCTCTAATCCTCCATTTCCTTTGCCTGACACCAATTTCAAAATTTGTCCTATTTGTCTACACTACTGTACTTCCATTACACCCATCACCATATATTTTCCCAACAACCTTTTCCCACTACTCCACTACTCTCCTCCCTCTCAAAACCACTGAACCCCTCTCAAAACCACTGAACCCCACTCCCCCCCTTTCAATACACTGGCCTGACGTTGCGGGCAAACTTGTGATTTTTTTCCTCTTAAGAACCAATGTTTCTTAATTGAAGAGGTGTGGAGCAAGAGCAGTGGTTTTACTGCAGCAGTCTGAAGGAGTAAATCACACAATTTCTGCTTAACATAGACTTGTTTGCTGCCCATTTTATTTACAAAATTTTACAGGTTAACTCGTATTCCTATTAACTATAATTCACTAAACCAGTCCCTACCTATCCAGGAACTAACCTACAGTCAATATTCATTCCTTATCATTTAGCTTGTGGTCTTACAGCAGCCATATGACAACCCCTTTTACTGTTATGAATGGTTCCAACAATACCAACAATTTACATCATGACTAACAGAACACGGGTATCCAATTTCTTCATATTCTTTGTTGTTTCCAGTTTGGATGCACAATGCATTTAGGCCATGAGAATTTTGAAACTGTTGAACCGATCTCTTTTGTATGGCAGTTGTCAATTTTGCACAAACCTCTATGATTGTCACTGCTTGCTTTCCACTTTCTATCAAGCCCTGTTTACCTTACGACAGATTTAAAATATTGCAGACACCAGCCTGAACATAAAAGTTATTGACAAATTTCTACCACTCTTGCATCCGATACTCAAAACACCTGTTCACTTTCAGTTGTCTTTTCTTAATTCTTAATACAGCCAAACATCACACCAAAATGATAATAATCCCTCCCACCACAGCAGACCTACAATGAGATGGAGTTGATTTATGACTACCAAAACTGGCATCACAACATGAGATGGAGTTACCATTGGTATTAATGGTAGAGAACAAGAACATTAAAATTTAAAAATTTGGCAATTATAAATGTTTTTTTTATTTAATTAAATGCATACAAACTGGCTATAAGGCCACCATGAGTTTGTTAAGTGGGGTTGTGCTGTTAAGCTAATTTTGAAAGTAAGTATTAGTATATAATGAAAATTACTGTATGACAAAACACCAAGAAATAAAATATAAATGATAGGGGAGAAAGGGAAGGTGAGATTCAAGACGACAGGTCTGGGTATGACTGATTTATTCTTTCGGAAGCAGGTATACATCGAGGAATACGGACGGAAAGGTGGTCACCGACCTACAGATCCCGTGTCACACATTTGGGCAAGAATTTGTGTTTGTTAGATGACATATAAATGAGAATAATTCATGTTACAATAAACGTACAAAGGTGGTTACATACATCGGCGGGAAGGCCAGACAATAATATGTATGGAGAGATACATAAAATATGAAATAATAGCAGGTAACATAAAATATGAAATAATAACAGGTAATATACATGACGTGATTAATGCAGAAATGAAGAGGCGCTTCATGCCTTTACAAGTACTTCCCCTCCCCCCCCAAGACAATGATACGGAAATATTTTTCATGATAACTTGGTTGATTGAGTGTTGGACTACATTTTTTTTAACCCTTATTCGAATTCCAGCATAAAGGCATAATTATTGGATGACATGAAAATTAATCACGGAGGCGCTGGGCGAGCAGGAGGCGACCTCTTCTCTTCGAGAACTGTGAGTGTTGGGGGGCAACATCGACTGCCGGGTCTTCCACAGGCAGCTTCTGGGGCGCCCACGGCCTCTCCTTGGGGGGTGGGCGGCGGGTATGTCTGCGGGCGCATTTTGAGGGCGGACCCTGGGACGTCTGCCTGCCTCCTCTAAGATTTCGCCATCTAACAGGAATGCTGGTTTCAGCCTGTCGATGGAAACCCAATCCTCTCGGCCGTGGATGTTGATGAGATAGGCCTTGGGGGTCCTGTCAGTGACTCGGTAAGGGCCCCTGTAGGGCCTGGTCAAGGGCAGGTGACAGGCGTCTATCCTGATGAAGACGTAAGTGCAGGAATGCAGGCCAGCTGGGCTGTAGGTATTGGTTCTGTCCATGAAGGCCTTATGGCAGGGCACGAACTTCTGTGCTAGTTCCAGCAACCTTGGGAGTGAGATGTCTGTGCCGTCGGCTGATGGTGGGAAGAATTCCCCTGGAACAGCTAGTGTTTTTCTCCATAGAGTTTTTCTGTGGGGGACATGTCGCCATCTGCCCTCAGTGCGGTGCAGAGACCCAGCAGGACCCAGGGGAGCTGGGCCTTCCAGTTTTCGTTGGTGCAACGTGCCATTAGAGCTGCCTTCAGTGAGCAGTATGCCCTCTCTACCATGCTGTTTGCTGTGGGGTTGTAGGCCATTGTGCTGTGAGGGGTCGCACACATCAGGCGTGCCAGGGAGACCCAGAGTTCTGACAGGAATGCTGAGCCCTTGTCCATAGTAATGCTGTCTGGCACCCTGAAGCAGCTGATCCAACTGGAGAGGAGGGCTCCTGCGCAGGATGCTGTTGACGCCTCCTCCATAAGTGTCATCCTACATGCGCCGAAGTACAGCAAAATAAAAAAAAGGACAAAAGTATCGCTTAACATGTCTAATATGGATAGACAATGTTAGGTCAAGACTTAATGTACAGATAGTTGAGGATGATGAAACTGAGGATGAGGAAGAAAAGGAAAACGAAATAGAAGAAAATAAGACTGAAGAGATAGAAAACAGTAATGAAAACAAAGAACAGGATAAGAGTATGGATGCAGAGAAACTCATAGACTCTACATATGAGGCAATACAACAGCATACATACGAAGAAATAAACTATGAAATGACAACACAAAAAAAATCCCAAAGAGGCTGTACCCTGATGTACATATTGAAGGGAATGAGCAAAAAAAAAAAAAAAAGAAAGACATAGTCTGCACTCTTTTGAAAAGAGGAAATTGCAGATTTGGTGAAAGATGTCACTACAAACATCCCAAGATATGTCACAACTATGAAATTTATGGCAAATTTGCATATCTAGATGGCTATGAGGTTGAATGCAGCGATCTACATCCAAAAGTATGTCGGAATCTGAAAGAAGGGAAAGGTTGCAAATTCAACAAAAAATTCAGATACATGCAGCCTGTTGCCATGAAGAACGAAAATCAAAAGCAAATACATATAAAAAATCAAAGTAAAAATGAAACAAACAAAGGAAAGAATAAAGAGTATGTGATGAAGGAAAAAAGCAAGCCGGCACCACGTTATGAAATGTCAGCACCACGATATGAGGCATCAGCACCCAGGTACAGTGCAACAAAGCAATGTATCTACGATGCAAATGGTTGGTGCAGATATGGAGATAGGTGCAGATACAAACACAAAATGAATAATTATGAAGATGGAAGATCAACTATTTTGGAAAAGTTGGATTTTTTAATGTCCGAAGTTATGGAAATGAAGAAAAGAACATATCAGAGCAGGAAAGAGACATGGGAAAATCCTTATTATTACCCATATTAGATAATGGGGATAAAACGCAAACCATCATAGTGATAAATGCACAGGGTTTAGTTTCGAGTAACTCAAAAAGAAAAATAGAGTTCTTAGAAGAACTAACCCAAACTGAAAAAAACAGATATAATGAATATAAGTGAAACCTGGTACTCACAAGAGACTGGTAATGATGATCAGATAAAGAGTTTCCAAACTTATAGATCAGATAGAAAAAATAGGAATCAAGGGGGAACCGCGATATATGGGAGAGACATAAATCAAGGAAAAATCTGTGAGAAATATAGTAACACAGAATGTGAATTAATAGCAGTAGAATTTGAATCTGAAAAATTAGTAAACATTGTAATATACCCGAATACTAAAGAGTTTGACATAATAATTGACAAATTGGATGATATATGTAGAAATCACAAAGACTGAACTATACTCCTATCCGGAGACTTTAACTTTCCTTTCGTAGAATGGAAAGAACGAATAGGAGACTGGTTGTATTTATACATATAAAAAGGAGAGTAATAGTAGCACAGAAGATAAGAGGCAATTTGAAAAGCTATTAGATATGCTACTAGAAGATAACATTCAGCAAATAAATCACCTACCAACAAGAAAGGATAATATTTTAGACCTAGTATTTGTGAACGAGGTGAACTATGTTAAAGAAATAATAGTGTATAATACGAGTATTTCAGACCATAATGCCATAGAATTAACAGTCCGTTCCAAAGCACACGAAGACAGAGATAAGCAAGTGAAGAAAAAATGGGAAGGATATGGAAAATATAATTTCTATATACAGTATAGTAAAAATATAAATTGGTCAAAAATAAATAAAGAATTAAAGACTGGGAAAACATATTTGTAAGTGATAATATACAGGTAAATGTGGATGTATTATATAAAATATTAGAGGAAATAGTGGAAAAATATATACCGAAGAAGAAAAGTAAACATCAGTCACGCATACCAAGAGACAGAAGGATCTTGTTTCAGAAAATCAGAAAGTGGAAAAAAGGTCTTGCAAAAGAAAAGAATGCATGGAAAGTGATGGAGCTAAAAAGTAAGATAGAAAATGCAGAACAAAAGATTATACAGTCAAAAGAAAAAGAAAATCAGGACCTTGAATAAAGGACCCTACAAAATATCAAACAAAACCCCAAAATTTTTTACTCATATGCAAAAATGATAAATAAAATAAGAGTAGAAATAGGCCCTGTAAGAATTGAAGGGCGATTAACAAATGAAAAAAAGGAAATATGTAACATATTAGCAGAAAGATATAAGAGTGAATTCACACCTAGAGTTGATAATGAAGATAATGATACAGAAATAAGAGATGAAAATAGTGAATATTTATCGGACATAGTTATTACTGAAGCCGATATTATGCAGGCTATTAATGAGATTAAAAATGGATCAGCAGCAGGACCTGATGGTGTTCCTGCCATTTTGTTAAAGAAAGTGGTTCATTCAATCGCAAAGCCGCTCACAATATTAAGACAAAGTAAAGATACAGGCAAGATTTATGATGAGCATAAATTAGCATATATTACCCCAACTTTCAAAGGTGGATCAAGACTAGAGGCAAGTAATTATAGGCCTGTGAGTCTGACATCTCATATTATGAAAGTTTACGAAAGGGTAATGAAAAAATATACAATGAAACATTTAATGAAAAATAGTTTGTTTAATATAGGACAACATGGTTCTGTACCCAGAAGAAGTACACAAACCCAACTGTTAGTCCACCACGAAAGCATATATAAAAATATGATAAACGAAAAAGATACAGATATGGTTTACCTAGACTTTGCAAAAGCTTTTGACAAGGTAGACCATAATATATTAGCGATAAAAATTAGAAAACATAACATTGTGGATAAAGTAGGAAGATGGATAAAAGAATTTTTGCAAAACAGAAAACAGATAGTGATTGCTAATGATGAGAAATCGGATGAAGCTACTGTAATATCCAGTGTGCCACAAGGTACGGTGTTAGCTGCATTGCTGTTTGTGATTATGATTGCAGACATAGACAGTACTGTAATGTTAAGGACTTGGTAGTGAGAAGTTTTGCTGATGACACAAGAATAAGTAGAGAGATTACTTGTGATGAAGATAGGAACTGGCTACAAAGAGACCTAAACAATATATATAAATTGGCAGAGGTAAATAGGATGGTATTTAACTCTGATAAATTTGAATCAATAAACTATGGTGATAAAGAAGGAATGCTATATGCATATAAAGGACCTAATAATGAGATAATCACAAATAAGGAAGCAGTTAAAGACCTTGAATAGGAATATGTTATGCAATGACCAAATAGCAATAATATTGGCAAAATGCAAAGAGGCCGTGAATGATGTCGAACATCATCATCCTCCTTGAGGCGGGGGTGGCCGGTGCTTGTGTCGCAGAGAAGCGTTGCGCCAAACCTCCCAAGGGCATGTCCCACTTGCCGTCCTATAGGCTGCCATTTCCGGGTCTGCTGCTTGCTTCCTTGCCAGTTCCTCATAGTCTATGCCAAGGTGAAGGGAATTGATTTCCACCTATGACAGGGCGTCGGCTACTGGATTCTTCCTGCCGGGGATGTAGATGATGGTGCAACCAAACTCGGAGATGGTGGCCAAGTGTCGCTGCTGCCTTGCCGACCATGTGTTGCCTGCCTTCGCAAATGCGTGCACCAGGGGCTCGTGGTCCTGGAGGATAATGAATTGAGTACTGTCAAGCAGGTATTTGAAGTGCCGCACAGCCTGGTGGATTGCGAGCAGCTCTCTGTCAAAGGCGCTGTAGCGGGTCTCTGCCAGCGACAACTTGTGACTGAAGAAGGCTAGAAGTTGGAGGGCGCCGTCGACTATTTGCTGCCCCACAGGCAGTGTTGCTGGCGTCGGTGGTGAGTCTCAGGGTAGCGGTGGGGTTATGATGCGTCAAGGTGGTGGCACTCACGAGGGCTGTCTTCGTCTCTTCGAATGCCTGTTGCTGCAGAGCGTCCCACGTCAGCATTTTTGGCTTGCCCTTCAGGACTACTGTTGGGATACATGATGCAGGCGATGTCTGTGATGAAACGGCGATATTAGTTCACCATGCTGAGGAACTCCTGAAGGGCCTTGATTGTCTGCGGCATCGGGAACTTTTCTATTGCTTTCACTTTTGAGGCCATGGGGGTGTACTCCTGCTGGGGAGATCTCGTGTCCGAGGAAATCTATTTTTTCTGCCCCAAATGTGCGTTTGTCGAACCTGACGACTATTCCATTCTCCTGCAGACGTTTCAGGAGGACTCAGATGTGGTGAAGGTGTTCCTCTGGGGACCTGGAGAAGATGAGGATTTCGTCTATATAACAGATGCAGAAGGGCAGGTCCCCCAGGATGTTGTCCATCAGGCGTTGGAATGTAGCCCCTGCGTTCCTGAGGCCAAAGGTGGAGTAGGAGAAGGTGTACGTCCCAAACGGCATGATAATGGCTGTCTTCGGAACGTCGTCAGGATTCACAGGAATCTGAAAGTATGATTTGAGCAAGTCCATCTTAGTGAAGACCTTGGCCCCGTGAAGGGCGCTCAGCAGGTCTTGCATGTTCGGCAGGGGGGTAGTGGTCTGGTGTGGTAACTAAATTCAGACGATGGTAGTTTCCGCAGGGCCTCCAGGAGCCATCTGACTTCTTTACCATATGTAGGGGAGACGCCCATGGGCTCGATGCTTTGGTACAGACGCCCATTTGTTCCATCTCAGCGAAAGCCCGTTTGGCGTCTTGTAGTTTTTGGGGTGGCAGGTGACGGAACTTGGCATGAGTTGGGGGGCCCGTTTTAGTTATTTGGTGGAAGATGCCGTGCTTGGCCCCGGCCCTCAGCAACTGGTGGAGCTCTTGTTTAAAAATTTCCGGGAACTCTTGGAGGAAGGTGGCATAATTGTTGGAGGCTGTGAAGCAGACGGCAGGCATCCCTGGTCTGGTGGAGAGTGGTCAGGAGTGGCAGGTTCCGGTGTCAAGGAGGCATTGCCTGCCAACGTCGACCAGGAGTCCGTGGTGTCCCAGGAAATCGGCGCCTAGGAGGGGGAACTTGACCTCCGCGATGATGAAAGGCCAGTGGTACCTGCGGCCCAAGATGAAGATTGTTTGGCTAACAGGGAGGGTGTGGAGTCAGCTGTCCAGGTGTAGTCCTCTTCCGATGGCGGGAACACCGACTGCATAGCCCCCGTGTCAACCAGCAGGCGCCGCTTTGATATTTTGTCCCTGATGAAGAATCCTGCTGGTCAGGAGACATTGTCTTTTGCAGCCACTGCTGTTACTTGTGGCCGACTGGCTGCCCTTCTCATTTTTTGTGAAGGAACAGGGGGATCTGCAGTTCTTGGCACTGGGGCCGAATCTCCTGTGGTAGTAGCACCATGCTGGGTACATCAGTGGCCCTCTGCTCCCTTGGCGGTGCCTTCCTCCTGTAGATCGCGTTTATGTTTTCTGGGTCATCTTCCTCCATCGTCAGGCTACAGTCTGCGAGGGCGGCGGCGTGTTTGGAGGCTTTAGTGGCCATGTGGATTTTCTGTCCGAAGTTGACCAGCTCGTCCATGGGAAGGGTGTCTGCATCTTTAATTTGGCCCCTTACCTCCTGCGGAAGGCACCGCAGGAATATTGCTTATGTCAGGCTGATTTCCTTCCTGCACCATGTGCATTGACGCCCGATAGTGTTACCAGACCTCACGGTTCAACCCAGGCATCCCTGGGTGATGCTTCCCCTAGGGGTTGGGTCAATAGGTGTAGTGCGCGTTGTGCTCTTTCGGGGACGGACATGGAATATGTTTGTATTAGCTTGTCTCACAAGGCAGAGTACGTGACCTCGTCTGGCTGTGAGTCAAACCATGGAGAGATTTTGTTGAAGACCTCTTCAGGCAGCATCGTCATGGTAACATCTGCCTTGGTCTTCTCATCTGTGATGCACGCCACGCGGAAGTGAGCATCAGTGCGCAGAAACCAAGATACTGTGTTCTGGCGCAAAAACAGGGGGAGCTTCACCGCATCTGGCTTTGTGGGCGAAAGGGGCACGCAGACGATTTCCGTGTTTCCGGATTCACATTGTAATTCAGACTCTGCCATCTTTACTGTCACACTCCAAAACGCGAGTACGCGCTGTATTTAGTCTGCCAGTGGTGTTAGAATTCAAGTGGTCAACATGAGTCGTGAATGGTGAGGGCCAAAACCGTTCGAAATGCCAAAACATGCCTTGTGGGGATGCTGTTATTAGTCCGTTAATGGCATGGGTTTCCTCTGAGGAAGGAGCTTTCAGAGGCCTAGACTGTGTTGCCATTTTGAGTCCACTAAAGGCTCTCTGAAGGTAAATGTTGCTGTATTTAGTCCGTTAATAGCTGGGCCAAAACTGCTTGTTTACCTGTCACTCCTTAGGTCACCAGTTGTGAGATTCAAGACGACAGGTCTGGGTATGACTGATTTATTCTATCGGGAGCAGGTATACATCGAAAAATGAGGACGGAAAGGTGGTCACCGACCTGCGGATCCCATGTCACGCATTTGGGCAAGAATTTGTGTTTGTTAGATGACATATATATAAATGAGAATAATTCGTGTTACAATAAACATACAAAGGTGGTTACATACATCGGCGGAAAGGCCGGAAAATAATACGTATGGAGAGATATATAAAGATATGAAATAATAACAGGTAACATACATGACGTGATTAATGCAGAAATGGAGAGGTGCTTGACGCCTTTACAGAGGTAGGTGTGTGTATTTATGTGTGTAGCGCGGTAGCGGAGGCTCTCTCTAAAGAAGCTCCAAAGAAGTCTAACCAGTCCACCCATCCCACACAGCACTCCTATCCCCTTCCCGCCTGGGAAATTCCATCCCCTGGCCAGCCACTCCCTCTCCCTCCCCCATAGCCCTTTTTCTGTGTGCTTTTTCCTGTGAGTAGCATTACTAACACCTCTCCCTTGTGCAGCATTACCCACTGCTCTTCTTCCATCCTGCCCAGCCTTCCAAATCCTCCCCTTCCACCCCTAGGTTAGTAAGAATGTACCCTTGGAAAATCTGAGCAAACATATACAAAACTGAAAACAGGAGAGAATTCATGTCTAACCCCATGAGGGGTCTGTCTGACATAAACGTAGTAATTATGATAGTGCACTGTAAGAGTAAATAGTGTATGGTCCTTCTGCATAACAAGTCCTTTTATAAATAAAATTAATCACTGGAATGCTTGTTAAATGCTACTATTAGCTAAGCCAACATAATGTATTTTACATATGATATGTAATACAAGTTGCTCTTCCCAAAGCTAATGAACCTATTCAATATCTTTATTTCAGGATTACCGCTTTATGCCTGAACCAAATTTGCCACCATTACGATTACATGATTCTTTGGATGCCAGTTGTATCCCTAACAGTTCTCTTGATATAAATGACATTAGAAAGAAGATGAATGAGTTACCAGAAGAGACAAGGCGAAGGCTTATTAGTGACTATGGTATATCACTGGAAAACTCAATTATTTTAGTTGTAAGTATAATTACAAAGTACAGAATAAGAAGCCTTACTAGTAGTGCAATGATTTTAGGATAACTTGTATGCATTCAAATGAAGTTTCACTGGTTACAATTGATTGTATTGCTAAGAAATTAACAATCTCGTGAAAAACAATGTGTAATGAAAATCCACAATTATATAGTAAACTATATTGATTATATTACCATATACAGTAATTCTTTCTAAAAAACAAGTTAAAAATAATTTTTTTAAACAAACTTTAAAATCATAGTGACATTTCATTGTCTTGAAAAGTCCCTGGACAAACCTTGCCTGAAGTGATAAGAATAGTGCCAATATCTGACTGATTAGTAGGACCATGTGCTTAAGGTCCAGTAATTCTTCAGCTTTCAACCCAGGGAATTTTTTCATTTTTAAACCTGGAAAGGGCAGGGAAGTAGTGACCCAAAGAAGAAGGTATGAATTAGTGTTAAAATATTAATTTAACTTTGTTTTTTAGAAAAATTTTGTTGTTTAAATACAAACCCATACCTTGTAATGCAAAGTCTCAGCGTATGCTAAAAAATATATTCAGGCTTCTGGAGCCCACTGCTTGATAGATTTTAAAGCATCTGCAATAACAGTTAACAGATGTGTATCTTGTATGGTTCAGTAATTCACTCCATATGATAAAACAGGGTCAGACAACATTGAAAGACTGTATTATGAGGATGTTCTAATATTGTAGTGAATGAAAAAGGGAGTGAAAAGTAGGTGATTTCTCTGCTTATTTAGAATTCTCTCCAACTAAAGGGACTACTTAGCCCACTGGTATGACAGGGATTCATTAAATGTGAATGTAGCCACTTTAGTGTCATATTCTGTAAATAAGTATCCACAAATGTTTTGCATGTCCAAGATCCCTTCCTAAAAAAGGGATTTTGACGACAGAAAAATCTATTTCTAGGGGAAGACCTGTGTCACCCAGTGAAATGGTTCCAATAGCACACATTTCTAGGTATAAATATTGCT
Source organism: Macrobrachium rosenbergii (assembly GCF_040412425.1). Classification (NCBI taxonomy): domain Eukaryota; kingdom Metazoa; phylum Arthropoda; class Malacostraca; order Decapoda; family Palaemonidae; genus Macrobrachium; species Macrobrachium rosenbergii. The sequence continues at coordinate 86,511,622 of NC_089748.1, read as the reverse complement.
AAATATACCAGAGAAAAAGCTATCCATAATGCCAGGGTTACTACCCCTGGATCGATCACCACAATGGTGTCGGTATGCACTAAGGGGTGAGTGGTAGCCACTATCACAGATGCTTTGCCCAACAGTGTGTGCTATTGGAACCATTTCACTGGGTGACACAGGTCGAGCCCAGAAATGGCATAAACCTGTAAAGTATGCTTGAGAATTACACTTATATTATAATTAGACTTCAACTTCAGATGACTCCCAGTTCTTCATATTTTCGATTTTAGTCAGTATTTCTATGGATAATAAAGTTTAGCCTTATATCCTCAAACGTTTCTGGATCTTTGATATTATAAGTGTAGGGATCTAATGGACAAAGCAGAATTTCATCTGTGTCTCTAGCATTAATTTTATGTTATGGAAAGGCCAGATTTGCTGTAGAACAATCGCTAATCCCAGTTGTTTGAGGCTTTGAAATTAAGTCAGCACGAAAAAACCAGAGAAGATAATTCTGGCCTTGTGTGTAACTTATCTGATAAGGTATAGAGCTTATTGACATGTCCCAGAGGCACAAATGCCAAGAGCAAGGCCAACTTCATTGTAAGACGGAGATGCTGTTCTTATTAAACTCCTTAGGACAAGGGAACTGAAAGAGCTTATGATGAGGTTGTGAAGATCTTGCTTTTCATTGGTGATGACTGTAAGTGGTGGTCTACCCTTTTAGTCATCACTCTTTGGAGTTGATTCAAGCATGCCCTCCCTTTTAGGAGCTGATGGAACTGTTGTCTATTGCCCGAAACAGAAGGCAGAACTTCTGACTTGAGTGTGTGTGAGAAGAGAGTGTGTTAAGTCAATGTTGTTGCCTCACTTGTGCTCTCCAGAGCCTAAGTTGCGTTCAGTGGCCTTCAGATCTAGAGAAGTCAAAGCTTTGCTTCTGGGGTTTGACAGTTTCAGCAGGATAGATCCAAAGGGGATCTTAATCATCTTTTTTAAAAGACTTCAGATTTCATTGCTTCTAGGATGGACTTCTAAATTTTCCTTCTGTTTGTACAAAAGGAAACATTGCTGCATTACCTAAGGGACTAGTACATCCTCATGACCCTCAGAATATAGGTCAGTTTGAATTACCCCTGTTTTATCTAAGGTTTTTGAGACGCTGTCTCTCAAGTGTCTTTGTAGGTTTGTTGAAAATAATAACCTGCTACCAGCATTACAATTTGTGTTTCATAAAGACCTTGGTATTTGTGATGCATTCTTGGCAATATCTGCTGTCTTACAGAGTGCTTTTGATGATGATGCAGAGGTCAGTTTAGATATTATCGCAGCCTTTGACCATGTTAATCTTGAAACACTTATCTACAAGATAAGGTTATTGTGAATTGGTGGATCATTTTTTAATATTTTGAATGCATTTTTAGAAAGCAACACTCAGAGTCTGTCTTAATGACCAGTATAATAGCTTAAGTAATGTCATTTAAGTTGTTCCTCAAGGTAGCATTCTTGGACCTTTGCTATTTACTGTCCATAGTAAATGACATGTGGCAAAGTTTGGAGAACAAAGTGATTGCATACGCCGATGATGCTACCTTTCTAGCTGTTGTTCCATCTCCTCGCTGTAGGTATGTGGTTGCAGAATCCTTGAGTAGAGATCTGGTACATATTCATGAGTGGAGGAGGTTTTGGGGCATGAAGCTCAACACTTCTAAAACTCAGAGTATGATAGTCGATCCAGAACACTTGTGCTTTTTTGCATCCGAGTTACATTCAAATGGTAGTTTTAAATGTCAGTGCTTCTTTTAAGATTTTAGGTAAAACTTTTGATGAGAAATTGACTTTTGAGAAGCATGTATGTAATATTGCTTCCTCTTTTTCTCAAAAAGTTATCTTGCAGAAATGTTTTTGAATGTTTTGTGATGAAACCATTATAACTGTTTTAATCCTTTTCCTCTTCCTTGTTTGGAGTATTGTTCGCCAGTGTGGTCCTCCAGTGCTGACTCTCATTTCAAATTCTTGGCTATATCATCAGTAAAGTTTGTTTGGCCAATTCTTAAAGTTGATATGTGGCATAGATATAAAGTAAGTTCATAATGTATGTTGTGATATGTGGCATGGATATAAAGTGAGTTCATTATGTATGTTGCATAAAATGTAACACAACAACAAACATCCTCTTCATTCTTCTTTACCGTATATGTAATTCAAAATATGAACAATAATAAACCATAAAATGAAATTTTATTTATCAAAATTAAACAAAACTTACAGTAAGATAGAAAATAATGTTTATTTTTGTATACTTCCACTTTATTTATATTTGAAAAGTTTTCTCCTACTTCTTTAAATTGCAAAGTCTTTGATCAGATCCTCAAAACTAATCTTCTGTAACACATCTGCTTCTATATTTAACAGAGATAAATCATCCAACCTGCCTTGTTGCATAGTAGCTCTGATGGGATTTATAATATACTTTGACTGAGAAAATGAATGTTCAGCTGAGCAATTTGTGACCATTAATGTTAAAAATATACAAAAGCCAATGTCTACATTTGGAAAGGCACACTCAGTATTGTCTTCTATTATTATTTTATAAAGTTCAGCATGACTGAATCTTGTTTTTACATTTTTTGTTGCACTGAACTTATGGTGCACATATGAATGAAACTGCTGAAGCTCAGCTGAGAAATTACCGTTGAAGTCCTCTGGGTAAGCATCAATGAGCTTTTAACAGCACTGAGAATACCTTTCAATGTTAGTAAATGATGAAGTGACATTATGTGGCGAATCACCTAGAAAAGAAAATCTCTCTGTTATTGTTTTGTACAGTATATCTCTCCTCTTCTTTTCATCTCAGTTTCAAGTGTGTCAGCAAATGTGTAAAAGGTGGTAATACAAAATTTATCTCTGGCAGTCAGATATACTTTTGGTACATCTCTGCCATTGGGTACCTTCTTTTTGATACGTTTGCGAGTTGTAGCTGCCTTGTAATCAACATCTGGTGGCATTTCCTTTGTAGCTGCTTCATATCTTTCAGATTCATCTTGTGAAGTGCACAGTTGGTCAACCAATGATACATACAGATCTGCACATGTTTTTAAGTTCACATCCTCATTTTGTAGAATTTGGCTTACTCTGAAAATTCTGCAAAATCTCATTCCAAAACTTCACCATGAAACAAATTCTATCTCTTGTATCTTATCTACAGTATTAATTGCTTCTCTTGTAACATCTCCTGTTTGTGACTGGTCTTCGTCTATATACTGTATTCTAATACTTCTAAAATTTGAAGAAAATATTTCAAAATTGCTGCTGTTGCCATAGAATGTGCCTCCCATCTGGTATCAGAGACAGATTTTAAGACACTTTCATTTCCAGTACAACCTTTAAGAATTTTCCACCGGCTGCTTGAGGCTGAAAAAATAGTATAGGATAACTGCACTATAGAGAAGAAATTCTCTTTCTAGACACACTCTTGACAGCAGTCAACACCACTTCAGCCTACCAGATTTAGTGAATGAGCTGTGCAGGGCACATATATAGCAAACTTGTTTGTTTCTAACATTTTTTGCTGCATCCCCTTATAATGCCCAGACATGTTGGCAGCGTTGTCAAAAGACTGACCCCATACATTTTGAAAAGTTTAGCCTACAAGCTTCGCGTAAGTACAGCAACACCTGATTTGCCATTTCCTCACTGGTATTGCTTTTCATTTTGAGAGAGGTTAAAAAGCATTCAAAAGGCTGTCCATCTTTTAAGTACCTAAATACAAAATTTAAACTGATCAATATGTGATAGAGCTTGTGTTGAATCAACTGACAAACTAAAGTAACCAGAAGATTTTACTTCATCAACAATGAGTGCATGGACCTTTTGTGCCATTAATGAATGAGTTCCTCACAGGTGGTTTTGGACAAGTAAGAAGGATTTCCTTTGCCAGAATTTCCGTATTTCGAAGTGTGGCCTGCTAAAAATTGATCAAGCTGGTTATGAGTTCAAACAGCCCTAATAAATTCCCATTATGCAGTGATCCAAATCTTTCTTCTTTTCCTCGAAAAGCCAAGCCACGTCCAGCTAACATACGAATAACAGCTATGACACACCTCAAGACATGTTCCCAGTAACCTCTCTTCCTGAATTTGCCCCAACCCCGCACCTTGTCTGCAAGTTAAGTACAGCATGTTAGCATAGAGTCTTGGTGAGAAGTGCTTTTTTCATGATTATCAATTACAATATTATTTCAGCAGTCACTGAACCCTTTTCTTTTAACATTATTTGAGAAATTTTTGGGATCAAACAGTTTACAAACAAAACGAGAAACTGATCTTGTTGATAGTGAATACAGTAAACACTCTTTCTTGTATGTCCCACCATTGGCTTTTGTCCCAACAGAAAATGTCTGCGAACAATACCTTACTGGTTTGCCACTACTGAAATGCTGGTAAGGCTTGTCAAATGGCCCATTGTGGTGTTGACAGTCACTGGATCCACAAGCAATCCAATAAGCCACATCATCAGCAGAGAAATCAAGCCACAACCCTGGATTCTTTGCTACATTGTGGTTTGCTTCGTCTTTCATAGACAGAATAATTTCAGCCCCATCACCATGGTCCACTAAACTTTCATTTTCAGAAATTATTTCAGCCCCAGAATGTACTGTAAAGTAACTTGAATCAATATTTGCAGTAGAGGTATCTAGAGAATATACTGGTAAAGTGAGGTCAGTAATGAGACATGTGCTAGATGAACCTGCTTGTGACACCTCGGTGATTCTACCGTCATCATATTTTGATTCTGAAGTGATCAAAGTAGTATTTACGGTATAATTTACTGTATTTGTATCCACTTCTGGTGATGGAGATTGGTTTTGACCCGGGATTGGTATGTCATGCTGTGGAACTAGTGTGAAGAAATCAATCAGCTTTTCTGTCTTGGACTCTAAATCCAAAATCTTCCCTTGTTTCTTTTTTGATAGTTTTCGCTTTTGTGCACCACTTAACTGAACACATTGTATCTTGGTTCTTGGGGTCTGTAAAATACAGAAATAGAAAGAATATTTTGTTTGAATTATTATGTAGCAATCAACACAGTTAAACATATCATAGGCAGAACCATATGGACAATTTAATTCATGGCTTACAGCTGAATCATGTGCTTTTGTGCTTTAATTAATACAGATGGATTTTGTCTCAGAATTTGTAAACTGAAAAGTGGGGTTGCTGGGGGCACATTATAAATTATTAGAGACAGCAGGACTCAACGTGTGTAGGGGCACTCAGCACATGGATGCAGGCCGCCTTGTATCACGTGATAAAATAAACTTAGTCACTACCACTGCCACATGAGAAAAAAAGTCACAGTCCTCACCACCACCACTATTGCACCAAGTACAAAAATTCCCATGAAGACATCACCAACACCATGCAAATTTACAGGCATAATGGAATACAAACTCAGTTATCACCATTAGTCCACTAACATGCGATAAATAAAAAATAGAAAATACAGATTGTATACAAATTTCACAGATTGCATGCAAAGTTTCCCCTGCTTTCATTTCTGTGGGGGATGAATATTTTTCCTTTGATTTCATGATCCTTGGTGGAGGTCTGCACTCTCTGAGTACCTGTCTGTATGTAATTTTTTCATTTAATGTGGGGGCCCCTTTTTTGTGGAGCCTTGTTCAGCTGCACCATGGTAAATTCATGCTATGAAAAATTTCTGTGGTGCCCCCTTCCCTTGATGCCCTAAGCACGTGCTTATTTTTTTTAATGGTTAATCCACCCAGGTGTTATTTTGTAGTATCAGTTGTAATACTACTTAGTTTGTTAGGAGTTTTATTTTGGTTATAACTAAAATGTAGAATAGTTACTGAGTGTAGTTGTGGAATCCTCTGATCTCCAGATTTTTGTGAGGCACAAATTCATTCCTGCTTTCTGCTGATGTCTCCTGAATTCAGGTCCATTAGTTTTATATCCTGTTCCCTCATATCTGTTTATTCATTTATCACCTTTTCCTATAACTTGTCTTTGTGCAGGCTGATTTCCCTCTGGAGCACTCTTGGTTTATAATATGTTGACTCTCTCCATAAGGGCTTTCAGCTGAAGATTTAAAGAGAGAAAATAAGGAAAAGAAAGTCTCCATCTCAGAGGCTTAATAGCTCTTTTGGATACCTGTTTCGGGAAATATTGACAAAAGTGTTTTAGATATGGGGACCAGAAAGAATCATCCCTGAGTTATTATTGTTAATATTATTGTTATTATTGTTATTAGTATTATTATTAGTATTATTATCATTATTATTATTATTGGACGGTACCAATAAGCCCTTGTATTCCCTTCCAAAAACCCACTGATCCCGACCCCTTGATGAGGGGGGGGGTCCCCCCGGCTTAGGGATCCACTGCAGGGAGTGTATGCTCTTGTATGCATATCCCCTCTGTTGTTTATTCAGCCGAACACTGGGACCTATACGTAACTCTTTTACTCCTCCTCCTGTACATTTTCCCCTTCCCTTCTTCCTCCTTTCACTGATGTCCTTTGTATGATATTGAATTCCAGAAATGGCTGCTCTTCTACTGAATTCCAGAAATGGTTGCTCTTGTAACTTAAGGAAGGTGGAGTTGGACAGCATGCCACTCTGCCCGTAGAACTAAGAGTACCCGCTGTTGTCAAGTGAGGCGAAATTTTTATGCTAAACCATGCCCCCAGTACTGGGTCAGATCTCGGTGAACTGACGACCCCTAAGGCACTGAAGATATGGTGTATATCCTGGTGAGGATCCCAGAGCATTTGCCACTATGGGTAACAGTATTGTTCTTCCCCCGCTGTTGGGCCTCCCTGGTGAGGGGGCCCTCATCCTGGACGAATCTGCTATTACTGTATTCGTTCAATGAATAATAATAAGATTTATGGCATGGCAAAGGACATTTATAGTTTTGTAACTACACTGGAACCCTATACTCCAGCACAGAGCAAAGGGATATTGACCAGGAATGTATGTGAAATAGGACCAGGAATATTTGAAACATCTTATGGTAAGTATTTGACCTTTAATCTGGAAGATTCTAATCATGACATTTTTAATGTGCACAGAGACATTGTGAAGTGTTGGGGCCGAGAGCCTGAGATATCTGAAGGCTGAGGAAAACTGACTGTAGAATCAGTCTCGGCAAAAGAAAGTGAAAAATTAAAAGCAGTATCGCATCTTGGAGAGGTAAAGTAAACTGTGCAGTACTGTACTTACTTTTATGGATCACTCCTTGGGAATGATATTTGCACCCCAGCTGGTGACATACTCGACGAGAAACTTGTAGAAGAATTAAAAGATCAAAGTGTGATTAAAGTTGAAAGATTGAAGATCAATGGAGCCTTAGTTCCACTTCCAAATTTAATTATTGCATTCAGTTCAACTCGCAGTATGGTTGCATTTTAAGGTTAAGCAGTATACCTCAAGACCAAGGAGATATTTTTAATGTTAAGAATAAGGACATATGTTAGAAAATTGTAGGCAGAAGCTACAAGGCAAGCCTACCACTTGTGTTAAATGTAGTGAACTACTAGAGCATGGTGAATGCTATAAGGAAGCAAAATGTACACATTGTTGAGGCAATCACCCATCTTCACATAATTGTGATGTGTACATCATAGAATAGGAGATACAGACCCTAAGGGTAATGGAACTCATAACATTTGCAGAGGCTAAACAAAAAATTTTACTCCAGTATGTTGGACCAGGAATATTTTCTACCATTGTGGCTAACCAAAGAAGGAATGTAAATGGTACCAGAGGTGCTTCCTTTGGTAATGTAAATGGAAGATCAGTGGCGACCTGTACTTGTGCCTCTGCAGAGGCTATGCCAGTAATTTCTGGCACTCCTTCCTCTTCAGAGACTGCATCAGTAATTTCTGGTGCTCTTTCCTCTTTGGAGACAATGCCAGTAGTTCCTAGCTCTTCTGCCTCTTCAGAGGCAGTGCCGGATGTACCTGGCACTCTCTGGAGGCTACACCAGCTATACCTGGTGTGTCGGCCTCTTTGGAGGTTGTGCCATCTGTGAGCGGCACTCAGGTTTCTGTGGAGACCACATTGTGTATCTCGTGCTTGTGTCTCGCCGGAGCCTGCACCAGCAGTGACTGGTTCTCCTGATGCTTCAGAGGATATGTCAGTTGAGCTTGAAAATTCTACCTCACCTCAGGCAGTGCCAGGTTTGTCTGGTGCTCCTGAACTTAAAATTTCTATAGAAAAGATGCTATCAAGGGTGCCCAATGCCCATGATACTGGGGAGGCTGTACCATCTGTGGCAGGTACCTCCTCCATGGAAGCAGCACCACCATCAAATTTGAAATGGAAGGCTGCCATAAATAATCAGTCTCCTTTGAGAAAAAAGCAGGAGCAAGGCAGTAAACTTAAAGCACTTAAAAGGGGCTCCAGTTTAACAGCTTCAAAACCAAAGTAAAATTCATTCATTTTTTCTGGTGGAACTGTCAGGGATTAAGAGCTAAATGGGAAGAACTAAGGCTACTCATATCAGAAGTTTATCCTGTAAATATAGCTTTGCAGGAGACCATGATTAGTAATAATACATGTCCGAACCCACAAACGTATACAGCTTACCATTCCACCTATAACATAAATATAGGAAGCCATGGTGGTGTAGTTTTGTATGTTTGTAATGACACCCCATAAAATCCTAGTAGCATCCAGTCAACACTGCAAGTGATAGGTGTACAGATCCATTTTCAAAGAAAAAATACAGTATGCTCTCTCTATCTACCACCTAGTGAAGTCTTCCCCACTGATAAATTCAATTCCCTCATTCAACAGCTACTATGTCCCTTTGTTATTCTGGGAGATATGAATAGTAGAAACCCTCTTTGGGGTGACTTGTTATCAGTCAAAGAGGAAATTGCATGTTTTTCATCATAGAAAGTGAAAATGTGGGAATCCTAAACATGGAGTCTATTCACATTTAAACAGGCACATTATAAACATCTGATTTATCTATATGCAGTGATGACTGCCTTATTTATATAAATTGGAGAGTGATAAATGATAGATTTACCAGTGACCATTTTCCAATAGTATTGAATATGGCTTCAAATCCTCCATCTTCAAGGCTACCTAAATGGAACATTAATAAAGCTGATTGGGCAACATTCTAGGAACACAGCTCAATAGATGACTCAGCCGATGACTTTCCTGTGTAGATGACGCTCTTAATTTTTTCAATGCAATTATATTTTCTGCTGGTCTTCAGTCAGTACCTAGGACTTCAGGCATATTTATCCGCCGACCAGTTTCATGGTGGACTCGTAAATTCCAGGAAACTCATAGAACTGTGAGATCAGTTTTTACCTGATATCGCAGGCAAAAATGTGAGTACTGTATTACTTTATTGAATTTTGAAAAGCCAGAGTTCATTTCTACATGGAAATTAAGAAGGCACGAAATAAATCTTGTTCAATTTTCATATCTTCACAAAATTCAAAAAACAGTTTTGACATAAGAAAAACCTATTTTCAGTATTCGCTGTTGAGTCTGCAAGGAGCTACCTTCCGTGAGTCTGTCAGAGCTCCATGGTGACCAAACTAATATCAAAGAATTCTCTTTTAGTCGGTCTCTTGGCCAGGTATTGTGTCATAATGATATACACTATAACACGTGATTGAGTATGTATTGGACTCAAAGATAAGAGGGCTCTTTCTCTTATCTTACAACGAAGCTGTACCCTGGTTATTTCCTTTGTCAAACCTGCTAGAAGAGGAAGTAATTATAGTGTATGCGCAGTCTACCATATTGTCGACAAACAAACTGGCAGGAGACCAAGGAAGTCTTTATGTTGGTCAGTGCAGGATGACCTCTTGCCCAAATCCCATGCCTTTTCGTCAGAGAAGTAGGTGGGATTTGAGGACAACAGCGACTACCAAAAATAGGTTTTTCCCATGTCAAAACCTGTTTTGTCCTCAAGTGACAAAGTGGCTTAAGCTCTCAAATTTTTAATTCCAACAACCCAAAGAAAAAACATTTCTGGTCTTAGGTTAAGCCACAAGTTTCAAGCCCCATTCTTTATTCAAATCCCCCTAGGTTTTGGTAACAAAGAACAAGAAACTAAACATGAACTTATGTCTTAGGATATAGTTCTGCAGTGACTTACCTAAGCATGCTGGGTGTGGTTGCAGTATTGTTGCACCAATAATGACCAGTGGAAAGTAAAGGCTTCCTTGGTGTCTTGCCAGTCTGTTTGTTGACAATATGGTGGATTGTGCATGCTCTATAATCACTTTCTCTTCCAGCGGCTTTGACGAAGGAAATAACCTGGGTACAGCTTCGCTGTAAGATAAGGGAAAGAGCCCTCTTATCTTTGATGGTTGTGAAGTAGCAAATCCCTGGTTAGCGGCAAATGAGTTTGCTAATAATTTTGCTAATTTTGCAAAGAAAAATTATGACGGAACCTATTCAGCTCAAAGAAGGGTAATGGAACAGGTAGGAATTGATTTTAAAATATCAAGGAATGAACAATATAAAATACCTTTTACTAAGAGAATTTGAATCAGCCTTAAGTAAATGTAGTGAATCAGCTCCTGGATGGGATGATATAACATATTTAATGATTAAACATATCCCTGAAAGTACCAGATATTTCATATTAAGCCTTATGAACAGAATGTTCTGAGAACATCTCTTCCCAAAGCTATGGGAGGTGTTAAAATTACAGACATTTGTGAAACCAGGGAAAGACTCACTCATGGCAGAGTATTATCGTCGCATTGCATTGGCATCATATCTAAATGAGATCATGAAAAAAATCGTGAACAAATGTTTGATGTAATACTTGGAACATGGTAAATAACTGTCACCTGCTCAGTGTGGTTTTCAAAGTAAGCACCCCACAGCTGATGTGTTGGTTCGAATAGGATCTTCAGTATGTGAAACTATTCCTAACAAACATTATTACATCACTGTTTTCTTTTATCTTGGGAAGGCTTATGATACAACATGGAGACATGGCATTCTGAGGATTCTTTATGAATGTAATCTTAGAGGCAATTTGCCTCTCTTTATCAAGACATTTTTAAAAAATGGGGTATTCCAGGTTCAGGTAGGAGCAGCAATGTCAGATGTACTCAACAAAGAAGGAGTTCCACAAGGAAGTGTTCTTAGTGTAACCATGTTCACCTTAGCAATCAGTTGGATACAAAATAATTCCCCCAGATGTAGCTTATACTCTTTTTGTTGACAATCTTTCGATATCTTTTGCAGCAAAAAAGGATGGCAGTGGCTGAACGCCGCCTTCAGCGCTGCATGGATAACATTAAAGTTGGCTGAAATTAATGGATTTAGGTTTTCTGTGAGTAAAGTAACTGTGTACTTTTGCCATGAAAGAGTGCTCCATCCTGATCCAGATCTGTTCATCCATGGGCAGAGAATTTCATGTGTTGGTGAAACAAAGTTGCTTTGGTTGATTTTTGATAGCAAGCTGACTTGGATTCCGCATCTGAAATATATTAAGACAAAGTGCTTGAAAGCAATGAATGTGCTGAAAATTCTGTCTCACATTTCATGGGGTGCAGACCGAACTCAGATGTTGAAACTGTGAAAAGCCTTGGTCTTTTAACAATTAACTTATGGGTGTGAAATGTACACTTTAGCAAAGCCTAATAGCCTTAAAATACTCAATTCAGTTCATCTTCGAGGAGTAAGATTGTTTACAAGAGCATTTAAATCATCTCCCACTGAGAGCATACTTGTAGATACTGGAGAGATGCCTCTGGATCTTCATTACCAACGTCTGCTGGTTCAGAGCTAGTACAGATTTCGGAGGTTCCCTAAGTCTTTAACCAGCATTTGTGTCAGAATTGAAAGGCATTGGCAATTTTATGAAAATCACCCCAAGCAACCTCAACCATTTGCTTTTAGAATAAAATGTATAAACAGGTAATTAAACATGCTGAGGATGGAGATTTTACCAGTAAGGTATTCAGTTAGTTCCCCCTGGAACCTTCCAGAGGTAAAGGGATCATTCCTGTTAACATGATAACTCCATTGCAGTTTTCATGTGTGGCTCAAAATAATGTCAGATTAAGTTGCTGGCATCAGCTTTGGCGTGGCCTTCCCTGATGTAGAAAGAAGCGGGAAATTATCAGTTGCATCTATTTTTACAGCAGAACTGTATTTAAAGGCCATAAAAGAAATTTTAACTTCTTGTGACCCAAGAAGTGTTCTTCAGTCTTTGGAATCTTTTAACCCTGTACACCCACTGATTTGAGAGATATTGGAATGGCTGCTTTTAGTGAAAATAAGAGGTAAAGAAATAAATTTTTGCTAGGTACCTTCCCATGTTGGGGTTCTTGGGAGCAAGCAAGCTGATCAACTTGCTAAGTCAGCAGTCACCTCCCCAGAACCCAGAAGATGTCTAATACCAATTTAAAAAGGTTTGGCGGTCCCTCTGGGAAAATATTTTAACGAATCAAAAAATGTTTATTTCTGAGCTTCGGACCTGTGTCAGCCGGTGAAATGTCCTGTAGAGCACACATTTCTAGGTATAAATATTGCTAAATATACCAGAGAAAAAAGCCAACAGGAATGCTGAGGTTACTACCCTCAGAGCGATCACCTATTATGTAACAGGTGTCGGTATAGAGTAGGGTGAGTGAATTTGTCCACTACCACAGGACCTAACTCTGTAGACCGTCCCAATGTCAAAACCCCTGGTACGAGAAGAGCCGATCCAGCGGCAACTTACCCGGACCTGCACCTGACGACCTGAACGCCATCTATCCTCATTCCATCTTAGCACACGTTACCGTTAATATGTTTTTTCTTGTGCGCTGTATTTTCGTGTTTATTTTGGAATTACCATGTCTTCTGTTGCTGAATTCACCGCCACTAAGTTAAGTATCATCTTCTTGCGGGGTTTTTTGTTTTATCGAGGCTGTATTTGGCCCTTAATTTAATAATTATAGGGTCAAATATCGAGTGTTCCCCTGTGTTCGCTCAGCCTCCGCCATGATGACCTAGCGGTACGCCTTTACAGAACATTTCTGCAGAGGTTTCTCTGGATCATTACATTTACGCTTTCTCATGATTGATATTACCCCTTCAGGAAGATCGTGTTGGGGAATTTTCTCTACGTCGGGCGAGACCGTGTGCTGGTATTAGTATCATTTCTTTGGGGAGTTAGCCTCCTGCTGTTTTAAGTTCTTAACTCCTTTTCGTGAGGAGTACCTGGCTCTCGCTCGAGTAGCTTTTGTTCCCCAAGCTGGTGCTATCTTATAGTCGGTTTTTCTGAGTTATAATGGATGACATGGATAATTATGGATTTATATTACCTCAGCTTGGCGTCAGGAGCGGCCATTTTGGTTGCCCACTTCCTGTTCGCTTCGCTTGGATAGACCATATCCTTAGCACAAGCTTTTATTGTTTGATATGTTTGAATTATTTATGTATTACTGTGTTATTGTTGGTTAAATTTTAACAGTACGTATCAGTGTTTTGTGATCTTAGCCTAACCCTCCCGTCTCACCGGTGGGATAGGCTACGTAGGTTAGCTTTATTCATTGGATCTGCTCCCTTCTCTTCCGACTGTGTCGCTAGAGCCATGGAGGGAGGCATGGGTCGGTTGAGGGAACCCCACGTTTGTTGTTCCATCCGTCCGTTCCGTATGTTTTGGGTATGCTTGGGTTCTCTGAGTGTCCCCCTCCCCTTCCAATGGAGGGAGAAAGGATATTCTCAGTACGCAGCCCTCTACCCTACATGTCGGTTTTTGGTTGGCCTTCTGAACGGGAATTCTCTCCCTCCCCCGACCCCCCACCCCTACCCCTTCCTCCACCCTCTCCCCCCCCTTCCCTATCTAGGCTTCAGCCCTTTGTTGGCCGAGTCGGTTGAGCTTCAGACCGTCATTCGATGGGCTAGAGTTCAATTCCCGCAGCCGGCTGATGAAGAGTTAGAGGAATTTATTTCTGTAGATAGAAATTCATTTCTCGCTATAATGTGGTTCGGATTCCACAATAAGCTGTAGGTCCCATTGCTAAGTAACCAATTGGTTCTTAGCCACGTAAAATAAGTCTAATCCTTCGGGCCAGCCCTAGGAGAGCTGTTAAACAGCTCAGTGGTCTGGTAAAACTAAGGTATATTTAACTTATCTAGGCTTCGCCTTCAGGGAAAGATGAGAGTTTGGGCTGCAGTAATCCAGTGTTTTTAGCCTGACCTCTCCTTGTAACTTTTGGCTAGTGTCTTCTTCCCCCTGTGTGGGGAACCCGATACATTAGTTTCAGCGCCCTGAAAGGGAGTTGCGGTCCATATCTGGGGGTTCCCCCATTCACTCGGCCCTTGTATCATGACACCGCCATGTTGTTACTCCCCCTCCCCCTGTAATAGCCGGTGGTGTATTACCCCTCCCCGCATATGTAGCGTCGTCCTCTCGGGGCCGTCACGCTCTTGGGGAGGGGCCTAGACCGGTCTCCAGTCGGGTGTTACCTACCCTCCTGGTATCCGTTTTATCTTCACCCACCTCGCTAGTGTCTCGGTTGTTCGCTTTCCCCAGGGTTAGCTGGAACTCCGGACACATTCAGGGTTTACACAATTCCTTAGCTGACTCCGTTCCCCTGATCTTCGGTCCCCCCGTTGCCTCTTGCCTATTCTACTCCGGTGGTTTTGGTTTCAGTAGGCTGGCATTATTCACTTTCGTTCTCCTATATATATGCGGGAACTATCTTAATAGTGAATCCACCCCGCCCCTACATTGTAACCAGTGGCGGAGGTAGCGGGGTTTCCGTAGTTTCAGTACCGGAACATCATGTCCAGCGGTGTACTGCTATCCCATGTGTTTAACCAATGATTTCACTGCCGATCTCCGGCAGTTATTGTAATTTAATTGTATCTTACGTGTTGCATGGCCTTAGGTTAAGGTATATATTATTCCTGTCGGATTATATCCGGCGTTCTTTAACTTATTTGTCATGTATTACTTACCTTGTTGTGTTACATGGTCTTAGGTTAAGGAATATATCATTCCCGTCGGATTAGCTCCGGCGTTCCTTAACTTATTTGCAATATATACACTACAATTATCTTGCTGCACCGGACTGCTCCGGTAGGACTGGTGATCAGCTATTTTGCATGTCCTGTTACCTGCTCTAATTTAAGGCCCCTATCTCTGCGGGATTTACTCCGGCGTGCCTTCAAATAGCATTCTCATATACCGATTATCCGTGCAGATGGTACGCTGCCAGGAGTCCGGGTGCACCGCAGTGCTGCACCAGCCCTACGGCTGTGTTGTCTGCCGCTCCTACTCCGGCTGCGCAGTCCGGGTGGGGGATTTGATCGTTTGGCACCCGGACGGTTGTGAGGTTTGCTACGCTCTGTACGAGCGGTTCCAGGACGGATCGGTAAGCTTAAGTTACTGCCTTTAGTTTACCTGATTACTTGACTTGATTAATATTTTATAAGGTTCTTGACATATCCCTTATATATTTTATATCCTTGGGGTCCAGTTTAGTCAGTCCTTGTTATTTTTCAGGCCGACCAAGTTTCTCGTAACGCTTCCTTGGCCACCCTTAGAGGTTGGGTGGCTGGCTTTGGGAGGAACGTCCCGTCGGGGAAATCATACGTGTTATCAGAGGCCATCTGTAACCTCCTCTTCCCCGGTGCCCGGTTTGCTGCGGCTGTCCCCACTGAGGTCGCAGCCCCTTTAATCGAACACATCCGGGAAGTGACGCAGCCCTCCCAAGGTGTCAGCATTGCTGCGGAAGTGTCCGAGGACGTGGCGGCCATCAACCTCGGCTTGGAACTGAGGAATGTAGAACCGGAGAAGGAAGTAGGTAGGGAGGTAAGTGAGGCAGGGGGAGCGGGCTCCCTTTTCAGTTCCCCTTCATCCTCTGTATCTTCCTTTCAAGGTTTCAAGAAGTCCTCCTACCTTGTGGACAGGTCGAGATCGACCATCCCCAAGGTGAAAAAGTCATTGAAGGGTAAAGGATATAAGTCCTCATCCTCCCGCAAGGCAACTCCCTTCCCTCCTGGGAAGTCACGGGCTACTAGTCCGGCGACTTCCGCAGCTAGTGAGACTCCCTCTGCAAAGGGGTCGAGGTCTAGGGCAGCCAAGGCTAGCCCCCCTCGTCAACCTGCTTCCAATCTAGAAGAACTTGCAAGCATTCTGCTTGAAAAGTTCAATAAGCAGGTTGATGAGAAGCTGAATAAGGTCATGGAAAAGCTGGAGAACCAGGAGAGTAGGGTCTCCGGGCTCATGCTCTCCGGTGGGTCAACACTGCCCTACCCCATTCCGGATGCCTCCGCTCTTCCTCCCTTTGACAAAGGAAACCCTTGGCGCTTGGCTCTTCATGCTCCCCAACATGAAGATACCTTGACAATTGAGGGTTTAGGGACGAGTTTCCTCCAGGTCTGCTCCCCCCCCCCCTACCCAGGCTACGCTAGGTTGACGGAGGAAGCTTGGGTGAGAACAGACAAGGTCCCTAAAGAAACGGTCATCTTCCCCAGGGACCAGGCTCAATCTGCTCTGCTTCGCACCTTCTCAGAGTGGGAAGCAGAGAATACAGAGTTGACCCCCTTCAAAGGGAATTTTACAATGTTTTCTTTGGGGGATAGAATCATGACCCCTTGCATGTCGAAGGTGGCTCAGGCAACCATTCAGGCATGCATGGACGGTAAGTCGGTGCCTCAGCTCCGGGAGACTGATCCCACCTCTGTGATCTTCCCCGGTGACTCTGAATTTTGGAAGGATGTCCCGTCCACTTTTACGGCAGGCAAACTAGACCCAGGCTGTGCTTCCATTCTTTTCAGCGAGCAGCTTCCCAAGATTCCAGAGGCTCTCCTGAAGCCGGAGTTCGACGCCAGATGTCAGCTGAGCCGATCAATGAACTCCTTATGTATGGCAGAAGCAACAGCAGTACTCTACTCAGGGGAGGCATTTTTCCAGGTCCTGACTAAATCTCTGCTGGCAGGGTTTCAAATGGACCTGTTCGACTTTGCAGTGGCAAGGATGAACTGTCGCAAACATATTTTTGCGGAGGCCACTATAAGGCATAAGCCTAACAAGCTCATGAAAAGTTCAGTTTGGGGGGCTAATTTATTCCCCGAGGAGGAGGTTAATAATGTCCTGGCAGAAGCAACCAGGGCTAACCAAAAGCCTTCGCTCCCGGTGGGGTATCCCGTCCAAACATAAAATCTCCAAGTCCTCCGGTTCCCATAGCAGGTCAGGGAAAAGGTAAAAGTAATTCAGGAGGCCACAGACTCCAACTGTTGTTCAGGCTGTACCGGTCTCTCTGGTCGGTCAGCCTTCTACTTCAAAGGCCCAGCCCCAACAATTTGTGCTGATGTAGCCAGCTCAGCATTCCCTTGCCTCCCCCACCTTTGTGACGTCTCCGGCGTATAACCCAGCCTATGAGGGCCATGGTCCCTTTCGTGGCTTCAATAGAAACGCAAGGGGAAGCAGAGCAAGAGCTGCCTTCAGAGGCAAGGCTGCATTGCGGTCCCTCTCCCGGGGAAGAGGAGGCCGGGGCAGAGGAAGTAAACCTTCCCCTTCCCAATGAGAAGATTCAGGTAGGCGGGAGACTTTACCTGTTTCGGAATCAGTGGACCTTCAGCCCGTGGGCCCACAGTATAGTCTCCAAGGGGCTGGGATGGAGTTGGATCAAGGACCCCCCACCTCGGGTCAGGTTCCATCAACCCCCTTCACAAGCCCTGCGGGACTTCGCGAAGGAACTACTCCAAAAACAGGCCATAAAGAAAGTGAGGCACCTGAAATTCCAAGGCAGACTGTTCAGCGTCCCCAAAAAAAAAAAAAAAAAAAAAAAAGGCTCCGCTCAACAAAGGGTAATCTTGGATCTGTCTTGTCTCAACCTTTACATACAATGCGACAAATTTCGCATGCTTACAATCTCACAGGTACGGACTCTACTTCCTCGTGGAGCCATCACCACGTCTATAGATCTTTCAGACGCATACTATCACGTCCCGATTGTGAGAAACTTCTCTCCTTACCTAGGATTCAGATTGGGAAGGCAGGCTTATGCATTCAGAGTCATGCCATTCGGGCTCAACATAGCGCCCCGAATATTCACCAAACTGGCAGAGACAGTAGTACAACAGTTACGGTCCCGGGGGATCATGCTAGCCGCATACCTAGACGACTGGATAGTCTGGGCATCCACCGTTGGGGAATGCCGGAGAGCTACAGCCATAGTGATTGAGTTTCTGGAGTCCCTAGGCTTTCAGATAAACAGGGAGAAATCCCACCTAACTCCGGAGGCTCGGTTTCAGTGGCTAGGTATCCAGTGGGACCTAGACTCACACAGACTGTCTCTTCCGCCAGCCAAAAGGAGAGAGGTAGCCAAGGCCACCAGGCAGTTCCTCAAGTGCAGGAAAGCTTCTCGCAGGACTCAGGAAAGAATTCTGGGTTCTCTTCAGTTCGCATCTGTCACAGATCTGCTGCTGAAGGCAAAACTGAAAGACATAAACAGGGTGTGGCGGAGACGAGCCAATATCAAACTCAGGGACAAGGTGTCTCTAGTCCCTCCAGTTTTAAGGAAAAGACTCCGGCCGTGGTCAACAGTCAAGGGTCTGTCAAAATCGGTGCCCCTTCAATGTCCTCCTCCATCACTAGTAATCCACACAGACGCTTCATTAAGCGGCTGGGGAGGATACTCTCAATACGAAAAAGTACAGGGAACGTGGTCCACAATGTTCCGCCAGTTCCATATCAACGTCCTGGAAGCAACGGCAGTGTTTCTGACTCTGAGAAAGCTTTGCCCTCCCAAACAGATCCATATCAGACTGGTTTTGGACAGTGCAGTGGTGGTACACTGTATAAACAGGGGAGGCTCCAAGTCGAGTCGTATCAATCAAGTGTTGATAGCCATCTTCTCTCTGGCGGAAAAGCGCAAATGGCACCTATCAGCCACTCATCTTGTAGGGGTCCGGAATGTCATTGCAGACTCTCTGTCCAGGTCAACTCCGCTGGAGTCGGAGTGGTCTCTGGACAGGGCTTCATTCGAGTGGATTTGCCTTTAGGTTCCAGGTCTCCAGGTGGACTTGTTTGCCACGGAGAGCAACCACAAACTCCCGTGTTAGGTGGCCTCCAACCTGGACCCTCAAGCTCATGCCACAGATGCAATGACATTAGACTGGAACAAGTGGCAGAGGATTTACCTGTTTCCTCCGGTAAACCTGCTGCTGAAAGTGCTGCACAAACTCAGGTCTTTCAAGTGGCAGGTGGCTCTGGTAGCTCCCAATTGGCCGAAGAGCAGCTGGTACCCTCTTCTGCTGGAGCTGAAATTCAAGTGTCATCTGTTACCCAGACCCCAGCTGACACAAGTAGTACAAACACGGACTGTGTCAGCTTCCTCAAGAATTCTGAATGCCCTGGCTTTGTGGACTTTATGAAATTCGCCGCTCAGAGAGGTGCGGATATAGACCCAGTTAACACTCTGTTCTTGGAATCAGATAAAAGAGAATCTACTCTCAGACAGTACGATTCAGCAGTTAAGAAACTGGCATCTTTCCTTAAACATTCTGAAGCACAGGTTATGACCACGAATTTGGCAATTTCTTTCTTTAGGTCATTGTTTGAAAAAGGTCTAGCTGCAGCTACAATTACCGTAGCTAAGTCAGCCTTGAAAAAAGTGTTTTTGCATGGCTTTAAAATTGACCTAACAGACTCATACTTTTCATCAATCCCAAGGGCATGTGCTCGTCTGAGACCAGCAACCCGTCCTCTCACGGTTTCTTGGTTTCTTAACGATGTTTTGAAACTAGCATCAGAAACTGATAATGATAACTGTTCATATTTGAGTCTGTTAAGGAAGACGTTGTTCCTAATTAGCCTAGCTTCAGGTGCCAGGATATCGGAACTGTCCGCTCTCTCTAGAGGTGTTAATCATGTAGATTTCCTCCCGTCAGGAGAAGTTCTTCTTTCCCCAGATCAAAGTTTCCTAGCAAAGAATGGAGACCCTCAGGATAGGTGGTCTCCTTGGAAGGTTCTTCCTCTTCCACAGGATCCATCTTTGTGTCCAGTCACTACACTGAAGGCTTACTTAAGGAGAACTTCTCAGGTTTTGTCTGGTCCTCTTTTATCAGGGAAAAAGGTGGGACACTTTCCTTAAAAGCTATCAGACAACAGATTTTATATTTCATTAAACAAGCTAACCCAGATTCAGTACCGAAGGTGCATGATATCCGGGCAGTGGCAACCTCCACAAACTGTTTCCACAATATAAATTTTGATGAACTGAAAAAGTATACGGGTTGGAAATCTCCATCAGTGTTTAAGCGCCACTATCTTAAATCACTGGAAGCTCTGAAGTTCCCTACAGTGGCTGCAGGGAGTATTATCCCTCCTCCCTAGTTAGTCTTTTCTCCCATTCCCCCCCCACCTGCCTGCCTCATTTGCTTTCCCTGCCATCTTCTCCTGGGCCACGCATGCTTCACATCCTGGCCCTTGTTTATATGTATATAATTGTACTTGTTTTTTTGCGGTGTTAGGTTTTAAATGGAATTGTAAATTTTCTTTATATTAGTCTTAAGTCTGAGTACCTTTAATTGTCTATGTTTCATGGTTACTTTAACTATTAATACCATCTGTTCAAAACCTTGTTTTGTCCCCAATTATTCTCAGTCTTATGATTAGTGTTTAACTTATAATTCTCTACTGCTGAGATAATTAAATTAGGCTTAAGTAATGGTGCTTTTACTTATCTCTACCTGTTATTTGTCGCTTATAATCCTTCACCTTGCTTGGTATGATTCTCTGATACGATTTCACCGGCTGACACAGGTCCGAAGCTCAGAAAAGGGATTTTGACAAAGGAAAAATCTATTTCTGAGGGAGGACCTGTGTCACCCGGTGACCCTCCCAGGTTATTCAGTTTCCCCCCCTGATAGGCATACCAAGCTTGTTGGGTGGGTGCTAACCTGGAATGAGGATAGATGGCGTTCAGGTCGTCAGGTGCAGGTCCGGGTGAGTTGCCGCTGGATCGGCTCTTCTCGTACCGGGGTTTTTGACATTGGGACAGTCTACAGACTTAGGTCCTGTGGTAGTGGACAAATTCACTCACCTTACTCTATACCGACGCCTGTTACATAATAGGTGATCGCTCTGAGGGTAGTAACCTCAGCATTCCAGTTGGCTTTTTTCTCTGGTATATTTAGCAATATTTATACCTAGAAATGTGTGCTCTATGGGACATTTCACCGGGTGACACAGGTCCTCCCTCAGAAATAGATTTTTCCTTTGTCAAAAACCCTTTATTATGTCATCAGTGTCTCCTTGGTCATATTCTTATATGTCAAGGAGACCAGAAACGATGTTGTGCAGGCTAAGAATTGGACACACAAGACTCACTCATGGGTTCTTGATGTCAGGCGAAAATCCTCCACTCTGCGATGACTGTATTGTACCCTTGACTGTAAGAGCATTTGTTGGTTTTATGCCCCAGTCTTGGAAATCTAAGGTATAGGTTCCTCTCTTGGGGATGTGACGGAGATGGACATTTCATCTGTGCAATGATTCTTGGGGGGGTGTCTGTAATTTAGAGCAGCTATATATCCTTGTTAATGAGGTGGGCTCTCAACAAAATTAGATCATATGTTATGCCCTTCAACAAGGTCAAATAGGGTCATAATCTCTTTCCACATCTGTTTTAAAAAGAGCATCATATCATCTTACATCCCTGGGATCCTCTGGTAGTAATGGCCAGCATTGGGTCAGCACATTCTTTCTCTCTCGTTGACTCTTCTCCCTGTATCTATCCTCAGACAAATGCCTACTGGAATGAAACGCCAAGATACAAAACTAGACTTTATTTGCAAATTTAACAAAAGTATTTCAGCAAAAGCTACAGTCATGAAATGGAGTGTCTCACACCCCATAAAAATGGAAGTCATAACTAGTGGAAACTCACTCACAATCAATCAAATTAATGATTCTAGACCAACCAATACTAGTGACTAACACCCTGGTCATCAAACAAAATAAAGAGGTCATAATTATTCTAGACCAAAATAAATGTCATCTAGTATGTAAAAGAACACCACTTACAAAATATTCGTCCTCTCAGGACGAACCCAGAATTCCTGTTAAAGGAAACATATCTTATACTAAAACCTGAAATTGTGTATAAGAAAAAGAAATAGACGCTTAAACGGAAAAATGCATAATGGAGAACAGAGGAGTTTCACTGCAATGCAAACTGGGCATTCCACATAATGTCTGGAAAAAAATATGTGTTAATGAGTTATCTTACTCACATTCTATGGCCACATGGAAACGTTTCTCAGTGGCTGTTCTTATTCACTAACACTGCTCAAAGAGCGAACCTGCCAGCCGCAAATCGAAGTGAATAGCTATTGTATGGTTCCTTGATAATATACACATCAGAGAGTGCACATGTGCGTGCACTCACTTAATAACCCCTCCCTGGAAGCATGATGACACTGTCCGTCGGGTTCAATGCTCGCTGGATTCCGCCTTCACACCTCACACATATCACAACGCTTCCATCAATCTGTTACGTTGTCTCCATGCATTTTGGCCATGATCAAAAGGCACAAATGAACGCGCCAGATACCTGCTGTATCTAACTGCGGGAGCCACCAACGTCAACATAAAAGCCACCTGCACTGGATATACCTTTTCACAGGCCAGCACATAGCTTGCCAAAAGTCTTAATAGGAGCTTGGCCCATCTACCCCTGGGTGCCCCAGCCATAGTACGACAAATATCCATAACGAAAGTTCAGTAGGGGCCAGCTCCAAAAATCATAGCAAACAATGTGCACTAGATACGAGAGTTACTTGTCTCGTATGCAGGACTGTTATTCCAATAAACAGTTCATTGTAGAATGCATCACTTCACATCTTGCATTCTTGATGATCCAAACATCATGGACGGCTTGTGACTGCACAAGCCCATGTTTCTCTTCACCTCTTGAATTCTTGACGATCCAAATATCCTGAATGGCTTGCAACTGCATAAGCCCATGTTGAATGCGGCGTCCACGAATCCTTTGTGCCAAACAGATGTCTCCTAGCAACGATGGCGACTTGTAGACGTCCCGCCCGACATCTCTCCAAAAGACCATAGATCCTCTCATGAAGGCGCAGGCGTAGAAACCTGCAGGCATAACGTAGATGGCCCCCATATCTAACTTGTGTCAGTTGAGGCTCATAGAAGTCATTCCATAAGGCGCTGCTGCGAGGAAGTGGTGTATAACATAAGTCTGTCATGTCGACAGTCAACCCAAAAGGTACATAGTCTCCTCACTATCCCATTCTATTACTGAATTATCAAAACCACTAAGGAAAGGTCGTATGATAAAACTATGAAACAATTCCAAGTCACTAACTGGAATTTCCACAATCAACCCCCTACCCATACAAATTCTTCCCAGTAAAAATTAACTGAGAACCATACAGGTATACTGAATTCATTAAAGGCTTTTCTAAACACCCGAGAGTTAAAATATCTCCTAAAACTCCCCCTTAGAAGCGGCAACCACTGCCTTAACCTGAATTTGAATTTCCGATGACATGTATTCCGCTTCTTTTCTCAATATTCACCAAGGTAGTTTGACAGGAAGACAAAGCTACCATAACATCTAAATCTCCCCCCATCCTATCAACTGTGACCAATAACCCATTTACAGAAGTCCTAAGGTCTCAAAACCTTACTGTAATTTCTCAGTTTAACTATCTCGTAAAGACATCAAAGTTTTACACTGGTTAGCAAATACTGTCGATACTTGCTCAGTTCTCAGCAGATTAGCAAGTGATATACTGGCAATCGCTCCTGTGATCGTAACGGCTCCAATTACCAATGGCGCAGCCCTCTTACTCTTTCTAGAAGAGAATTGAAAAATCGAAACACCCAAATTTGGAAGACATGTTAAAGTCTTCCTAATCCTATCCTGAACCCTAACTGCTGTAGCATTAAGTTTGGTTAGCCAACCCCGTAACAGATCAGACAAATTCCGTCCAATATTCAACTCACCCAAAAAAATCCTAAGCAACAGAGCTTTATTCTGAAACTGTATACCCAAAGATAATAACACCCAGGTCTAACCTCACTATGGAATTAGCCCATGCCACGACTCCCAAAGTCATGAGAATTCGAAACTTCCGCATATCAAAAAAAAAAAAAAAGAAAAGAACCTACAAGATACCCGATCTCGAAATGAAAAAAAATAAAAAAATAAAATTTTTAAATTAAAAAAATAAACCCTATGGTATTTTGCACCTAATTTTAACTAAGTATTGCAGTGCACAAGAGCAAAAAACTGAACTCTGACAATTAGAGATTTGTAAAACTCTACGGGCCAGTGTCTTCCCCAGTTAAAAAACTACAAGTCACAGCCCTTTAAAACCCATAAAAAAAAACAGAGAGAGAAAAAATGGTCATAACCACAGTACAACACAGGAATTAACCCATGAGACTCCCATTAACCCGTTTTTTTAATTTTAGATATATGAGACACACCCGTATTCTCATCTAGAACAAATCTATTCCCCTTCTTTACTTCTACAACATGAAAAGGACCTTCAAATTTAGGACCTAGCTTATAGTTAAACTGATTCCTGACATTTATTTTCACGAAAACCCTATCTCCCACAGCAACTTTAACTCTATCCAGCTTTGCATTACTCTTATCCACCATATCCTGTGTTTTCATTTCAAGATTCCTAGCAAGACACGCATATCTCTCTTTTGCCATGGAAACAAGCGCCCTTACAGTATCATCCCCCGATGGAATAGGTAACAAATTGAACGCACCCCATGCTGGGTAACCAAGCAGCGCTTCATTGGGAGACATTCCAATGGTATCACTAACCAAAGAATTAATGCTGTGCTGCACCTGTGGAATATATCAATCCCAGTTTATATCATTCCTCTCTACAGTCATCCTGAGAGCTTCAATAACCTTCCTATTTGCCCGTTCATACAGCCCATTAGCTTCTGGTCTCTAGGGAATAATAGTGACTTTCCGAATGCCCATTACATCCGCAAGACACTCTAATGTCTTGTTCACAAATTCTCTCCCATTATCTGTCATCAGCACCTCAGGAACCCCATAACGACAAATATATCTACTAAGAATGCGATTGCCATCTCTTCTGCTGTTTTATGCTTCAACAGAAAAATCTCTACAAACCTAGTTAATTCGTCAACAACCACCAACAGGTGCCTATGGCCATAATTAGATTCACAGAAATTAGATAACAGGTCATTATGGACCCTGGAAAATGGTCTACTGGGAATAGGAAATGAACCCAATTTAAAAGAAACAACCTTCGATGGCTTACTTGTATTACAAACTGAACAACCTCTCACAAAGTCTTCCACTGACGTGAGCATATTCTTCCGAAAGAATTGTCCCCGTATATTCTGATACGTCTTCTCAATACCCAAATGCGGACTGCCAGACCTACAGTGAACAATATCCAGAACTGCAGGCACTAAACTCCTAGGAACAACTATTTGCCTTGTATCACCCTTACCCTCACTATTTCTCAGTCTGTATCTAATGTTCCTAACTAACAAATTACCCTCAAATGCGAGCCATGCAAAAGGCAACTTATAACCCTTCCTAACTAATTCCCATCTAAGAAACGCTTTTGCGTCTGCCAAAATCTCATCCTCATTCTGCTTAGCTTCTGGTAAACTAATATCCCAATCTATGCAAAATCCAGATACATAACATACATGAGTACCATCTGCATCAGAAAAACTTCTACTAAGGCATCCTTATGTCTACCCTCTATATACCCAAGCTTGGCATCAAAATCCCCAATTGTCAGATACCACTTAGCCCTTTTAGGGGAAAGATTCGGCTTACTGAAAAGATCCAACAGTGGTTTATGATCTGTAAGAACCTCTACTCGATTGCCCATCAATAATATATTAAAATGAACTAAACTAGACACTAGAGCAAAGGCCTCTTTGTCCACTACCAACCGTAACCGTTCATTACTACCCCGTGTCTTAAACTTCCTACTGTAAAATTCAATTGGATGGAGTCTTCCATTGAACTTCTGCATAAGGCATGCCCCTATACCATCATAACTCGCGTCCATTACCAATGTGAAAGGATGTTCCAAATCAGGAAACTTCAACACTGGGGGATTCATTAAGGCATCCTTAATCTTCTGAAAAGCTAATTTCTGTCCATCTCCCCATACAAACTGCACATCATCCCTCAGGACATCTGTCAAGGAGATGCTAGAATAGAAAAACCCTTCACTAACCTACAGAAAAATCCAGCCATGCCTAAGAATGACTGAATCTGTTTCTTATTCTTGGGAGTAGCAAAATCCACAATTGCCCTAAATTTATCCTCATTCACTTTAACACCCTCCTTAGAAATGACATGACCCAATGTACTATCTGCCTCTTCAGAAAATTACACTTAGCTAACTTTATTGTCAAACCTGCTAACCTAAGCCTCCTAAAAACCTCCCTAAGAACCTCTAAATGTTTCTCTACGGAATCATTGGCAACTAATATGTCATCCATGTAGAGGAATATACATTTCTCTAGCAAGACATGCAAAACTGTATTCATTAACCTATAGTACATTCACATCAGCCGTGCATTAGGTGCCTAGCGCCGTCCCTTACGACGTGACCACTAGCCAATCACAGCGATGGAAAATGGCCAGTGCACTGCAGTCTCTCTCAAAGCTCAGGAGAGTGAACATCGCTTCGAGACCTGAGCAACATGTCTTTCAAAAGTTATAACTTTCATTAAACCTCAGTTTTACCCAAAGAATAGTAGTGTTTCCCAATTTCATCATTAAACACGTCAAGCCAATGGATTACAATGATGTATGAATTATTTACTTCAATAAACTTAATGGTAAGATGTTTGGTAGTGAAATAAACAAGAAATTTTTAAAGATAAAATGTATTCTTTCATTCCTTACATGGCATCGCAGTGCATTCATCATTTATCGTCTTGTGTCTCATAAAATTTCGTAGCTTAAATGTCATGGATGGCAATGCTACCTAAAAAGTATAGGTAGGGCTATCAATCAATATGAAAATAACAAGCAAGCGATTAAGAATATTAAAATGTGCCGGGATGCGCGCAGACTATATATAGCCTACCCCGGGCAACCAGCCAGCTCTTTACACATTCCTTAGGCCTACTCTAGAGGAATCTCTTGCTTTCGCTTGTTGTTATTTGGGGCCATACTTGAATGACGCTTGTATGTCAGATCTTGCATATGGCCGTCTGCAATCAGCTACACTACTTATATTATGAGCCTCCTCGCCCCCTTACAAAAAAAGTTACATACACATACCATACTTTTCTATGTATCTACAATGGTTAAACAAATCATTTATAACTATAACTATGTATCTACATATGTATGTAGTCTATAATTACTCATTTTAATTGTTTTCCGTATCTCGGCCCTTGATAGGGCGCTACCGTAGGCCTACTGTCAAGTGCAGCTGGTCGCACCCGCGTAGAGAAGTTACCCCTTTATTCGGACAGCCATAGACGAGTCATTAGATAATTCTAGGCTCGTTTATTGAACTAGAATGCAAGATCTGACATACAAGCGTCATTCAAGTATGGCCCCAAATAACAACAAGCGAAAGCAAGAGATTCCTTTAGAAGTAGGCCTACCCCTGGTTGCCCGGGGTAGGCTATAGTCTGCGTGCATCCCGGCACATTTTAATATTCTTAATCGCTTGCTTGTTATTTTCATATTGATTGATAGCCCTACCTATACTTTTTAGGTAGCATGACATTTAAGCTACGAAATTTTATGAGATACAAGATGATAAATGATGAATGCACTGCGATGCCATGTAAGGAATGAAAGAATACATTTTATCTTTAAAAATTTCTTGTTCATTTCACTACCCAATATCTTACCATTAAGTTTATTGAAGTAAATAATTCACATATCATTATAATCCTTCAACCATTGGCTTGACATGTTTAGTGATGAAATTGGGAAACACTACTATTCTTTGGGTAAAACTGAGGTTTAAATAAAGTTATAACTTTTGAAAGACATGTTGCTCAGGTCTTGAAGCGATGTTCACTCTCCTGAGCTTTGAGAGAGACTGCAGTGCACTGGCCATTTTCCAGCGCTGTGATTGGCTGACCATTAACCAATCAGGAACGTCGTAAGGGACAGCGCTAGGCACCAAATGCACGGCTGATGTGAATGTACTATAATAAATATCATAGGGCTACCTGGTAAACCAAACAGCATCCGCATGAACTCAATGCCCCTTCGGCAAAGAGAAAGCCGTGCACTCTTGACTCTCCTCGCTAAGTGTTACTTGCAAGTACTCTTGCATCAGATCAGTTGAAGAATAAATATTCTTCCCCAATCTTAACAAATAAATCTGGCAAACACCACAGGGTAGCGATCAGAAATGGTTTTCTCATTCAACTTCCTAACGTCCACACAAACTCATACTGAACCATCCTTCTTAGGCACTGCTAACAACGGGAAATTAAAAGGCGAGGAACTGAGCCTAACAATGCCTTCCTCCTCCAACTTATTAACCTCTTGCTCTACCTGTTCTCTACTCTTAAAAGGAATCCTATATGAAGGAACAAAAATAGGCTTAGTCTTGTCCTCCAACTGAACCTTGTGTTCTAACACATTTGTTAACCCTAACTTACCCTTTAAGTGTGACTATGTATGCAAACTCAGCCAGAACATCTTCCACACCCCCAACATATTCTTTATAATCAGCATTGTCTAAATGATCCCTAAAAACCTACCTCCTAGCCTGTAAATCTGCTTCTGAAAAACTACCATAACCCCCCCAACAGTAGCAGCTGAATTATCTTCGTCGGCCCAGTCAACAAAGGCAGTTGCATAAGTACTCTTCTGATTATTGTGAACTGAATCATTACAGTTTAGCAATTCCACCCAAGAATCTCTTGAATTCAATACCTTGTTTATAGAACACATACACACTACCCCCTTCAGCTTTTCGCTACACTCATCCACACACACCTGTCTGGATTTATGCACTCCTTTCATTTGAACTTTCATCATAGCAACCATACCAGGACCAAGAACCACATCATCCGACAAAACCCCCTTATAACACTTCTTACCCACCGACACATGTTCAGCTTCCACCCGCAAATTCTCATGTACACCCAATCCATTAGCATCGTCCACTACACTCACATCCATCCCCTCATAAGGCACAAACACACTAGGTACTCCAACGGTTATACCACATACCCCTGTATGAACCGAGGTTTTTCGTCTCTGACATGCTGGGTGACCCAGTAACAAAGTATTCCCCAAAGCAGCCCCTTGTATAACCAAAAGTTCTACCCCCAAGAGATAAATGCACACCTACGTATCCCAAAACCCGTAACCTATTTGCTTGAACATACTGCCTCTTTAGCAGGTCTCAAAGAAATCGGGAAATATCGATCGGAATAACTCGTAATTCATCAAATTAATAGGGGCGCCTGTATCAATAAATATCATTACATTGGCCCCATAACAGACTCTTTTACCACTGGCTTTGCCTCTGAGGGCTCCCCCAGAAGTCCTATATCAAAAGAAACACCCATCTAGTTTCCCTTTACAACTGATCGGTCTTTCGACAATGCTCGCCGATCACTAGATCCCCTCAAAAAACCCCCTTCAGGAACTTTCTTACCTGAGCTACCAAAATTCTGGAATGTAGTTCTGTGAGAGATGGTGCGAAATAATGAGCAGGAAGACAAGTACTGCTAGTTTGACAAAGCGAGCTGCTTATAAAGCTGGTGCGGACATCTGCGTACTTCGCAGAGACTGCGGGTACAAAGATTTACAGGTGACCTGAGGTCAAACTAATTCTCTACAAAAACAGGACAGGTTCATACAGAAAACATAGTGATCAGTAATGTCTGATGCATAGCATAAATACTTTGTTACATGTACATAAAGCATGATCATTTGGAAAGACAATAAATATACAGTTTACAATTATGGTGATAAACATATGTTCTGCAACCTTAGGTCGATGTGAAGGCACTGCAGAAAACAGGATGTTCACTATAGAAAATGCATTGAGTGGGGACTTTACAATGCTGCCCCCCAAGAGGGAGGTAATGTCTGATCAAAGCAGGTATCTGCTGGGGCGATGAAGGGGGTGCCTCACTTCCTCAATGTCAAGTGGAGAGGGTGTTTGCCTTCCTCGGCGCCCTCTGGAGCAGTTTGTTGGGGTGCCTTCCTGTCTGGTTTCTGGGTTTTGCTGGGATGCCCACGCCTCTTTCCTGTGCACAGGGCTGTCCGAGGGGGTGCCACACTCTGCGGTAGGCTTTGGGGTCCACCTCCGACGTCCTCCTCCAGGAATGCGGGTTTGAGACAATCTACAGATATCTAGTCTTCTCTGTGGGCTACTAATTTCTTGTTCCTTTCCAGTACAAGGAAAGGTCCTCTGTAGGGTCTAGTTAAGGGTGGGCGCACGCCGTCGTCCCTAACGAAGACTTGGGTGGCGGAGGATAGCCCGGGGTGCATGAAGGGGGACGTCCTGTCGGTGAATGTCCTTTGGCAGGGGGCGAACTTTCCAACCCTGTCACGGAGCCTCTGCATCCCTATGTCGTCCCTGTCCTCTGCGATGAGTTCCCCTGGGAATACCAGGGTCTCCCTGTAGACTTTTTCCGCTGAGGAGAGGTCGCCGTTGGCTCTGGGGGCAGTTCTCAACCCGAGGAGGACCCAGGGCAGGTGGTATTTCCAATTCTCGGAAGAGCGACAAGCCATGAGGGACTCCTTCAGAGACCTGTGGAACCTTTCCACCATTCCGTTGGCTGCGGGGTTGTAGGTGGTGGTGCTGTGGTGAGTGGTCCCCATTAGGGCTGCCAGGGAGGTCCACAGCTTGGACAGGAAAGCAGGTCCTCTGTCTGTTGTTATGTGGTCTGGGACACTGAACCGGCTGATCCAGCTGGAGAGGAGGGCTTCCGCGCACGCACTGGAGGTGGCTTCTTCCGTGGGCGTAGCTTCGGGCCACCTGGTGGAGCGGTCAATGACTGTTAGAAGGTATCTGTCTCCTCCTGATGGGGGAAGAGGACCCACTAGGTCGACGTGGATGTGCCCAAAGCGTCTCTGTGGCTGGGGAACTCACCCACTCCAGATTCGGTGTGCTGTCCTACTTTGCTGGCCTGACACTGCATACACTGCCTTGCTAAGGCTGTCGTGTCCTTCCGTATGCTGTGCCAGACAAACTTCTCCGTTAGCAGCCTGGCTGTTGTCCTTCCGGAGGGGTGGAATAGGTCATGGATGATGTCGAAGACCAGCCGACGTCTGGAGGCGAGCACCACAGGGCGGGGCGTCCGGTGCTAACGTCGCTCAATAATGTTGATCCTCCTGAGCCGAAGGGCACGTCCTTCCACTTCAGCAACGTGACGGCTGTACGGTAGGCAGGGGTCTCAGGGTCAGCAGCCGGTTCGCGGGCGAGGTCCTCGTAGTCGATCCCGAGCTGTACTGAGTCAATCTCGATCCTCGAGAGGTCGTAAGCTACCGGGTTCTTCCTGCTGGGGAGGTATTTGATGGTGCAGGTGAACTCCGCGATGGCCGCGAGGTGCCGCTGCTGCCTAGAGGACCATGCGTCCCCCAACTTCATGAAGGTGTGGACCAGCGGCTGGTAGTCGGTCCAAATTGTGAAAGGCATTCCCTCCAGGAGGAACTTGAAGTGCTGTACCACCTGGTATGCTATGAAGAGTTCCTGGTTGAAGGTGCTGTAGCGGGACTCGGTGGGGCTTAGCCTCGTGCTGAAGAAGGCGATGGGCTGAGAGGTCCCCCTGATCACTTGCTCCAGGACAGCTCCGCTGGCGACGTCGCTGGCATCCTTCATCAGCTGGAGGGGAGTGTTGGGGTCCTGGTGGGCCAAAGATGTTGCTTTGGCAAAGGCGGCCTTCGTCAGAAGGAAGGCCTTCTGCTGGTCAGGGCCCCACACTGAGGACTTTGGACGTCTCTTGAGGACCTCCGTCAGGGGGGCCATGGTGTGAGCAATCCCCGAGGTGAATCTTCTGTAGTAGTTGACCATCCCAAGGAATTCTTGATGGAGATAGTGGTGGGGAACTTCTCGACGGCTTCGACCTTCGACGACATTGGGCAGATGCCCTCGGGGGATATCTCGTGGCCCAGGAATTCCACCTTCTCGACGCCGAAGGTGCACTTGTCGAAACTGATGACGAGGCCACTTTCCTGCAGGCACTGCAGGACCTTCCGGATGTGTCGCAGGTGTTCCTCCTGGGATCTGGAAAAGATTAGGATATTGTCGACGTAGCTGATGCAGAAGTCCAGGTCCCCAAGGATGCTGTCCATCAACCTCTAGAAGGTCGCGCCCATGTTCCTCAGGCCGTAGGTTAGGTGGAGAAGGCGAAGACGTAGGTCCCGAAGGGCGTGACGATGGCAGTTTTGGGGATGTCCTCCGGCGCTACAGGTACCTGAAAATACGACTTTAAAAGATCCATTTTGGAGAATATTTTGGCCTCGTGGAAAGAGGCCGTCAGGTCTTGCATGTTTGGCAGGGGGTAGTGGTCGGGCTCTGTTGCAAGGTTCAGCCACCTGTAGCTGCCGCAGGGCCTCCAGGTGCCGTCTGCTTTCTGCACCATGTGAAGGGGGGAGGCCCACTTCCTGGAAGCCTTTCTGCATATGCCCATCCTCTCCATCTCAGTGAAGGCCTTTTTGGCCTTCTGAAGGTGCTGCGGGGGAAGCTGTCGGAACTTTGCGTGCATCGGGGGACCCTTTGTCTTGATGTAGTGGTATATCCCGTGTTTGGCAGGAGCCCCGGTCATCTGGTGGAGCTCGGGTTTGAAGACTTCCGGGAACTCCTTCAGGAGGGAACCGTACTGGTGGGGCGCAATGGAACAGATGGCAGGCTCCTTGGGGCTCGGCGACAAGGGCAGGGACTGGCAGGACTTGGTGTCCAGCAGGCGTTTGCGGCCGACGTTGACTGCCAGTCAGAAGTGGGCTAGGAAGTCCACCCCTAGGAGTGGGGTCCTGATGTTGGCGATGATGAATTCCCAGCTGTACCTCTGGCCAAGGATGGAGATCGACAGGAGCTTGGTGCCGTAGGAGAGGATGGGGGACCCGTTCGCAGCCGTCAGGGAGGCAGTCGGGTCTGGCAGGCATCTGCGGTCCTCTCCTGAAGGCGGAAACACTGAACGCATGGCTCCAGTGTCGATCAGCATCATCCTGCCAGAGATGGTGTCGCAGATGTAGAAACCTAATGGTAAGGAGCCCCTGGGTGTTTCTGCTGCTGCTGCCATGGCGGCCTGTGCGGTTGGCCGCCGCCTCCTCCATTTTTTGAAGGGAAGAAAGGGCAAGGGGGCTTCGCATCTCCGGGCAGCTCTCCCAAACCTCTGGTGGTAATAGCAAAGCCCCGGCCCCTCCCTCTTCTGCTGATGGGAAGGCCTTTTCTGTTCGACAATGTTGACGGGCTCTGTGGTGGGGTCCTCCGGCAGGAGGCAGTTGGCGGAGTGTGCGGCCGTGGTCACCCGCTTGGCCACCTTTGTAGAATCCGTCAGCTGCTGCGCCACCTGATCAGGTCCTCAACCGGCAGGGTATATGCGTCCGTGATCTGCCCACGGACCTCCGGCAGTAGCTGCCGCAGGAAGATCTCCCTTGATAGGTTGATTTCTTTGCACCTGCCGCCGCTGTCAGTCTCAGGGAGGAGGAGGAGGTCCTGGAGGGCATGCCATGTTTCCAAGAGGTTTCCCTCCTGCCGGGGTTTGAGGGTGAGGTCGAGGGCACGGGCAGCTCTCTCGGAGACTGGCAGGGGACAGGTCTCGACGAGAGTAGATTTTAGTTCTTGGAAGGTGGCGGGGCCCGACGTTGCCATCAACCACAGGGAGATCTTCCTGTATATCTCCTCCGGGAGGGCGTTGATGGCGGTGTCTGCCTTCAACACCTTGTCCGGTAGGCCTGCTCCCCTGAACTGCCCCCTCAACCCTGTAGAACCAGGACGCTGCATTTTCCCTGGTAAATGGTGGCAGCCTTATGTTAAGAACCGTCTTTGGTTGGTCCATCAGGGGGGTCATTGTGTGGGGTGCAGGTACCGGCGTGGAGGTGTGCGTGGGAGGGGGTTGCGAGAGGGAGGTGTCTGCCTCCAAGAGGCTCATGGTAATTTGTACATGGTTGGAAATGTTTGCGTCCATGCTCATTTTGCGCTCTCACTTGGAGAGTGAGGGAATACTCGCGCCAATACACGCTGGGGGAACGTGCCTTGTGGGTCCGCTAATGACGCTGGCGACCTGCTGATGAGGTTCGGTAAATGCCCGAATGCTTAGTTAGAGCGCTGTAGTTGGTCCATTAGGGGCGTGGGTAAGTTTCATTGGGCCAAGACTTAGTCGCCGTTTGGGTCCGTTAATGGCTTCCGGGAACCACTCTGGGGGTCACCACTGAGAGATGGTGCGAAATAATGAGCAGGAAGACAAGTACTGCTAGTTTATTGACAAAGTGAGCTGCTTATAAAGTGGGGTGCGGACGTCTGCGTACTTCGCAGAGACTGCGGGTACAAAGATTTACAGGTGACCTGAGGTCAAACTAATTCTCTACAAAAAAGGACAGGTTCATACAGAAAACATAGTGATCAATAATGTCTGATGCATAACATAAATACTTTGTTACATGTACATAAAGCATGATAATTTGGAAAGACAATAAATATACAATTTACAATTATGGTGATAAACATTTGTTCTGGTCAACCCTAGGTCGATGTGAAGGCACTGCAGAAAACAGGATGTTCACTATAGAGAACTCGTTGAGCGGGGACTTTACAGGTCTACCATTGTACTGTCCCAGAGATAGACAAGACTGCCAAGGATGACCGTAACTCCTATAACTGCTATAATATTTAACACGGCAAAATCTCTTAATGTGTCCCTGCATATTACAATTAAAAAAACGAACCCATGGGGCCCGAGAACTCAACCCAACTATCGACCTCTGGCTATTCCAAATTCCAACAAAACCTTTCATACTGCAGACTGAATCTCCGTGCCCTACACAGCCGTAAGCTGACTTAAGGAATCTCTGATCACTATCTCCTAGCCATTTTTGCAGCTTTCCTTTTCGTAAATAAATCCGTTAACTCACTCTTGGCTGATCGCAGATCCAAAATTTCCCAAGTCCTGCGAAATGACAACCCTTCAAGCAAAAACACAAGAAAAAAAACAGTTCTCTCTGAAAAATTCCTACACAGTAAGAAACGAGAATGTCAATTCCCTTTACTCTAACAATGAATCCCCAAAAAATCAAAAGAAAGTACTAATTAAACTCAAAATTAAATCAAAACCCCATGGGGAAAAAAAAACAGGCGGGCCGAGCGCATAACTGACTGCAAAGTAGGTCAAGAAACTCAAGTCTTCAAGGGCAAAAAAAAAAAAAAAAACCCAGTCCACCCTCAAGTAAAGAGAATGGAAGTCTACCCTCACGTAAAGAAAATGGGACTTGAGCAAACGGAAGTGAGAGAGAGAGAGAGAGAGAGAGAGAAATGAAGAGTATTCGTTCCCCTCCCCTTAGTGCAATATCTCCCCCCTATCTCCCCAACACATCCATGATCTGCCGAAGCACACGCACAAAAAAAAAAAACGCTTAGTGCAAAACTTCGGAGACATGTCAGCATCTCCTGTCGCCAAGGCAAAATTGCTGATTAAGCCCATAGCAACAGCTTCCCCCTTTGCATACCCGCATGTATGTACCCAAAATAAAACGAATGTATGTAACTATAAAAAAAAACAGTTTAAAATCTAAGAAATGTCCATACAAACCCATAAGATATGTTTACTCACAGTAACCCAACAACTGTCAAATACATTATTTCCCAATAATCACAGTCCCCAGAGATAATACAATAATATCCCTTTATTAAATCCTAAACACCGATTGCTATACAAAAAAAACGAAACACATAAGCCATACCCAAAATTCACATGCGCTTCATAGAGGATGGCGAAGAAGGTGAGAAACTTCCACCCAAACGAATGATGTTGCCGACACGTCACTCGGGATGATGTCACTACTGCCCAACACCCAATATAAGTTGTAGCGTAATCAAAAAACCATATTCCACCTGCCCCCTTTAACCAGTTTGTACACTTCAAATCTGACACTAAAATTAACAATAAAAAAAAATTATAACACTTACGTACGCCCCTGCTTGACAGCCATGGTGCGAAATCCTTCCACCAAAGAAAGAGAGAGGAAAAAAAAGAAACACTGGCGTGTTTTCTCATGTTTTACCACATACAAGTGGTCAAAATACTGTAATTAAACACACTGTGCACACTATCCTCTTCCCTAAACATTCCCCAGTATGAACTGAAGTCCAGAAATACCTATGAACACCCCAAAACCTTGTGCCCCGTGATGCATCATTAAACACACACACAGACACCCGCGCTCAAGAAAGACGGACTTGAGTGCATTTCACAACACCTCCCTAAACCAAATTGCTGAACCATCAAAATCTCGGTTCATACAGGGGTATATTGGAAATACAAGACTCACTCATGGGTTCTTGATGTCTGGCGAAAATCTTCCATTCTGCGATGACTGTATTGTACCCTTTACTGTGAGAACATTGCTGGTTGAATGCCCCTGTCTTGGGAATCTAAAGCATAGGTTTCTCTGTTGGGGATGTGACAGAGATGGACATTTTTTCTGTGCAATGATTCTTGGGGAGGTCTGTAATTTAGAGCAGCTATATATCTTTGTTAGTGAGGTGGGCCCTCAACAAAATTTAGATCATATACTTATACAGTATGTATGTATGTATATATGTATATCATACATTTTACAGATGGTTTTATGAAAATATATATATATATATATATATATATATATATATATATATATATATATATATATATATATATATATATATATATATATATATAATATATATATATATATATATATATATATATATATATATATATATATATATAATATATATATATATATATATATATATATATATATATATATATATATATATATATATATATATATATATATGTATAGATATGTAAAGTAAGTTCGTGTTTGATGGGGGATATTACACACCTCGCGCTAGAACCTGCAAATACTTAGAACCCTTCTAAAAACACTTAGAACTGCCTATTTTGATAGTTCAAACACACAAAAAAACTAAAAATGCTTATACAGGTGTTATCCTACTTACACTGGGGTTAGGTTCCTAAAAACCCATCATTTGTTGGAAAAAACGTATCTCGAATATAGCTTAGCCTACACGAGGGCATTCGGTACCATGTATACATATATGGTAGCCTAGCCTACACTATAAAGTATACTCTATACATACACAGTATAATAATTATTAATATCAGCTAATTCTGGAGGTTCATGCAGAGTGACTTATGATAATTCAATACAAAGAGAAATTGAATAACAAACAAGATTTAGCTTAGCCTACACTATGTGGTATATCATACATAGTGGGTATAACGTATACATATACGGTAGCTCAGCCTACATTATACTGTACTTTATATTCACAGATCGAATTATATAAACATCAACATAATGAATAAGCATCTTTTCCATGGATCTTTTAAAAGGGATTTTGACAAAGGAAAAATCTATTTCTGAGGAAGGCCCCGTGTCACCCGGTGAAATTCCATTGTTGCACGAATTTCTAGGTATAAAATGCTAGATATACCAGAGAAAAAGAGCTTTCAGGAAAGCTGGGGTTACTACCCCAGATCGAGCGTCTTCTCCAAGGAAGATGTCGGTATAACGAAGGGTGAGTGAAGGATCACTAAAGTCTTACTCGAAAGATATCGCCCTGTTAAAACCCCAGAAGAAGCGGTGAGCCGTTACAGCCCCCACACACAAACGTGCCAGCTCGGCGACCAAAACCTACCTCATTCCAGGCTAGCACTAACCCCAGACTTGGCATGTGCAAGTACCAGGAAATAACAGGTGAGTCAGGGAGGGTCACCGGGTGACATGGGGCCTTCCTCAAAATAGATTTTCCTTTGTCAAAATCCCTTTTCTCAGTCAGCCCGTGTCAGCCGGTGAAATAGTGATAGAGAATCATGCCAAGGCTGCTAACTACTAGGAAACAAGGTAATCTGAAGAAAAAAACATAAGTTACTAAAATGGTTTTAATCAGGGTATCTCTCACATGTGAAATAGAATACTAAACCTAAAGTACAGTAAAAGCAACATTACGAAAAATGTGAGCAAGTCCACAGTGTGGCAGGAAAAAACCAAAAATAACTTAAGACTACAAAGGGTATAATGACAATTGAAAATTACTACTTACACTAAAGGGTAACACAACCTTATAGCTAAACACGTAAGAGACAAAATAACATAAGCATTAATTATATACACGTATATATATCCATATATGGGGTACATGGAGCAAAATAAAAACTGTCCAGTACCCCACAGGAAAAACAATCATAACATGTCAAATTACAGTTTCCACTCAGCAACAGAGACAAAATAATATCAATATGAGGAGCAAGGCAGTGAGGCATGATCAACCAGGAGAATAAGCAGAAAAGTAAATGAGGCAGGCGGGCGGGGTTAAGGAAAGGATAAGGATATGATTAATTAAGGTGGGAGATGACACTTCCCACAGCTATTGTAGAAAACTTCAGGGCTTGAGTGTTTTTAAATAGTGGCGTTTAAACACTAGAGGTGATTTCCAACCCGTGTATTTAGATAACTCTGAAAAATCCATATTATGAAAGTAATTAATGGAAGTAGCAACTGCTCGAATATCATGAACCTTGGGAACTGAATCTGGGTTGGCTTGTTTAATAAAATACAAAATTTGTTGTCTTATTGCATTTATTGAAAGAGTACCACCTTTCTCCCTGATAAAAAAGAGGACCCGACTTACTCTGTGGAGTTCTTAAAAGGTAAGACTTAAAGTGTATAAACTGGACATAAAGACTGGTCTTGTGGAAGGGGCACCACCTTCCAAGGGGACCACCTGTCTTGTGGGTCTTCATTTTTAGCTAAAAATCTAGGGTCAGGGAAAGGAGGACCTCTCCAGGACGGGAGGAAGTTCACAAAATCATCACCTCTAGCGAGCCGACAGCTCTGAGATTCTGGCACCTGAAGCCAAGCTAATCAAAAATAAAGTCTTCCTTAACAGATCCAGATAAGAGCATTGAAAGTTGTCAATCTCAGATGCTAACTTAAGAACATCATTGAGAAACCATGTAACAGACTGTGGGCGTGATACTGGTCTCAGACGAGCGCATGCTCTGGGGATAGATGAAAAATAGGAATCTGTAAGGTCAATTTTAAAACCATATAAGAATACCTTCTTTAATGGCTGACTT
This sequence comes from Macrobrachium rosenbergii, assembly GCF_040412425.1. NCBI lineage: Eukaryota > Metazoa > Arthropoda > Malacostraca > Decapoda > Palaemonidae > Macrobrachium > Macrobrachium rosenbergii. The sequence continues at coordinate 86,472,320 of NC_089748.1, read as the reverse complement.
GGCTGTGGTAATAGTGGCCGGGGCAAGGCCTTTCTCAAACAATGATCTAAAGAAGGTAACTGCTAAATTAGTGTCATGACTTTGGCTTCAGATGTTTTCAGGAAGGAGGCCAATTTTTGACTGCTGAGTCATACTGTCTAAGAGTAGAATCTCTTTTGTCTGATTCTAGAAACAGTGTTGACAGGGGTCAATGTTTGCTCCCTTTTGGGCTGCGAACTTTATAAAGTCCATAAAACTAGGGCATTCTGAATTCTTGAGGAAGCTGACACAGTCTTGGTTTGTACTGTCTGGGTCAGTTTGGGCTTGGGAATCCGAAGACTCCACAACCCCAGTTCCTGAAGAAGAGGGAACCAATTGCTCTTCGGCCAATAGGGGCTACCAGGGCTGATTGACCTTTGAATGTCCTGAGTTTGTGTAATACTTTCAGCAGCAAGTTTATTGGGGGAAACAGATAAATCTTCTCCCAATTGTTCCAATCTACTGTCATTGCGTCTGTGGCATACGCCTGGGGTCCAGGTTCGGGGGCCACATAACAGGGAGCTTGAAGTTGCTCTCCGTCGCGAACAGATCCACTTGGAGACCCAGAACCTGGCGACAAATCCATTTGAAAGATTCCCCGTCCAGGGACCACTCCGTCTCCAACGGAGTAGCCCTGGACAGGAATCTGCCACCACGTTCTGCACCCCGCTAGGTGGGTGGCTGACAGATGCCAGCTGTGCTTGTTCGCCAGGGAGAAAATAGCAACCATCACCTGGTTTACTCGACCTGATTTGGAGCCGCCCCTGTTGATGCAATGAACTACTACTGCGCTGTCCAATACCAGCCTGATATGAATCCGGTTGGGGGGCGGATTTTCTTTAGAGTTAGAAAAACCGCCATAGCTTCCAGGGTGTTTATATGGAACTGCTGAAACATTGTGGACCACGTTCCTTGTACTTTTGTTTTGGCGAATATCCTCCCAGCCGCTTAGGGAAGCGTCCGTGTGAACAACTAGTGCCGAGGGGAAACTGAAGCGGAACTGTCTTGGACAGGCCACTGACTGTGGACCAAGGCCGCAGTCTTGTCCTTTAAGATTTGAGGAATAGAGGAGACCTTGTCTCTGAGCTTGACATTTGCTCGACTCCGCCACACTCTGTTTATGTCTTTTAATTTTGCTTTTAAGAGCAGGTCCGTCACTGAGGCAAATTGAAGAGACCCAAGGATTCTTTCTTGGGTCCGCGGGATGCTGATTGGTTTTTCAGAAATTTTCTGGTAAGAGATGCTATCTCCTTCCTCTTGGGAGGCGGGAGGGATAACGTGTGAGAGGACAGATCCCACTGGAGACCCAGCCACTGAAACCGGGACTCGGAGTCAGGCGGGACTTCTCTCTGTTCAGCTGAAAACCCTAACGACTCCAGGAAGTTGATGATCATGGACGTAGCCTTCCGACATTCTAGAACTGTTGGAGCCCAAATTATCCAATCATCTAGGTACGCTGCTAGGGATATCCCTCGGGACCTGAGTTGTTGAACTACCGTGTCCGCCAGCTTGGTAAATATCCTGGGCGCAATGTTTAGACCGAAGGGCATGACCCTGAATGAGTAGGCTTGATTCCCGAGTCTGAAACCAAGGAACGGAGAGAAGTTCCGCGCAACCGGGGCGTGATAATAAGCGTCTGAAAGATCGATAGAGGTGGTGACGGCTCCACGCGAAGTAGAGTCCGTTACCTGAGCTACCGTAAGCATGCGAAATTTGTCGCATTTTATGTAGAGATTTAGACGCGACAGATCCAGGATCACTCTTTGCTGATCGGAGTCTTTTTGGGAACAGTGAATAACCTGCCTTGAAACTTTAGGTGCCTTACTTTCTTTATTGCTTGTTTGTTGAGCAATTCTGCCACATAATCCTGCAGGATTGATGAGGGTGGCTGGTAAAACCTGGTCAGAGGAGGAGGGTCTTGATCCAGCTCCATCCTAGACCTCTGGACACAATGCTGTGTGCCCAAGGGCTGAAGGTCCATTGGTCCCTGAACCAAAACAGGCGACCACCTACCTGTGTGTTCTCAGTGGGAGGGAGCGGGTTTGTTCCCTCTACCACGTCCAGGCTTACCTCTTGGGGTGGTGTTTGACTTTCCTCTCTAAGGAGCCCTTTGCCTCTTCCCCCTTGCGCTCCTATTAAGGCCGTGAAAAGAACCACGGCCCTCATAGGTTGGATTGTATGCTGGTGATGCAACATACGAGGGTGCAGCAAGGGGAATGGGCTGGTTGAACCAGCACATATTGTTGGGGATGGGCCTTTGAGGTGGAGGGCTGTGCCACTACCGAGACCGGGACGGCTTGGACTACCGTCTGATGATGGGGTCTCTTGTGCCTCCTGAATCGTTTGCCTCCTCTCGTCTGGGGGCCGCCAGATTCTGTGGTCTTACGCTTGTAGGCAGAAATGCCCCAGCGAGAGTGCAGACTCTGGTTGGCCCTTGTAGCCTCTCTAAGAACATCCGTAACCTCTTCTTCCGGGAAGAGGTTAGGTCCCCAGATCGAGCTCTTCACGAGCTTGTTAGGCTCGTGACGGATGGTGGCATCAGCGAAAATAAATTTCCTGCATTCCAGCCTGGCCATGATAAAGTCAAACAGGTCAGACTGAAATCCCGCCAGCAGGGATTTAGCCAAGACCTGAAAGAAAGGCTCGTCTGCACAGGAGACGGCAGTGGCTTCCGTGAGGCAGACGGAGTTCAAGGATCGGGCTAACTTAGTCCGGGCCTCAAACTCCGCTTTAGCAAGGCTTCCGGCAGTTTGGGGAGCTGCTCACTAAACTGAGAGGAAGCACAAAAGGCGTCCAGCTTTCCAACAGTGAATGTGGACGGGTGTCAGTCCAAAACTCATCACCCCTGGGAATACCAGGGATGTGGAGTCTGTTTCCCTTAACTGTGGTAAGGGATTGCCCTCAAAGCACGCTCGGGCCGTAGCTAGAGCGACTTTGTTTAAATAGGGAGACAGCAACCTGTCACCCAGGGCGAACATAGTAAAACTGCCCTTGAAAGGAGTCAACTTCGTGTTGTCGGCCTGCCACTCCGTCAGAGTGCGCAGGAGAGCCGACTGAGCCTGGTCTCTAGGGACGATCACTGTCTCCCTAGGAACCTTGTCTGAAACGTGCCCAGGCTTCCTCCGTCAGCCTAACGAAGCCTGGGTAGGGGGCAAGAGATCGGGGGAAAGAACTCCAGTTCTTCCAACCGTCTCGTGCCAAGACCTTCCACCGTTAAGGTGCCCTCATGCTGAATAGCCCGGAGGGCGGCAACGCCAAGGGTTCCCGACGTCAAAGGAGGGAGATCCGCCGTATCAGGGATGGCATACTGGGGTTCGGCTCCGCCTGGGCGAGCTATTCCCGCCAGTATGTTGTCATGGCTGGTCAACTTCTCTGATATTTGGGTAAATCTAGACTCGACCTCCGCCGAGAACCGTTCAAAAGCTGGTTAGCAAAGTCTCGCGTCAAAGGCAGGCTGGCGAGGAGGGCTTGGTTTTGATGCCCTCTTACTCGCGCCTTTGCTGGAGGAACCAGACTTGCTCCCGGAGGCTACAGGTGCTGAGACCTTAGCCTTCGACGGGGGGAAAGGCAAGGCTTTCCTGGAAGACGAGGACTTAAAGCCCTTCGCCTTCCATGAAGTCTTCAACTTCAACCTGGGGATAGCTGATGGAGCTCTATCACCCAAGGAGGAAGACTTCACAAAACCTGAAAAGGAAGACACAGAAGAAGCTGGGGAGTCAAAAAGGGGGCCCGCCCCCGCAACCTCACTTACCTCGCTACTTACCACCTGGTCCTGTTCCGTATTCATGGGTTCCAGGTCCAAGTCTAAAGCGGCGACGTCCTCCGAAACTTCAGCATAAAGGATGTCCACTTGGGGTGGCTGGGTCGCATCCCGGATCTGCTGGATGATGGGGGTGGCAAGTTCTTCTGGCACTGCGGCCGCCACCCGTGCGCCGGGGTAGAGCAGGTCCCTCAACTTAGCGTCGAGGACATAGGGCTTCCCCGACGGTTCCTCCCGAACCCAGCCACCCAAGCGCGGAGGGATTCCAAGGAAGACTTCTTGGAGGACTCGTCCGCCTGTAAGAGAACCGACAATTAGCAGAACGAAAGAACAGTTCGAGAACCACATAAACACTATTTCGATATGAGGAACGTAATACGGAAGAAAACTATCACTTACCGACTTGTCCTGGACACTCGCACACAAAGCGAAGCAAACCTCACAGCCGTCAGGGTGCCAGACTACCAGGTCGTCCAGCCGGACCGCACAACCAGCGTGGGTCCGGCACACTACGTGTCCATAAGGTTGCTGCAATGAAGCGGTGCACCCCGGCTCCTCACAGTGAACAGTCTGTAAGTGTAAAAAAAACATGAACCTACCACTCTAAGCAATCTAAAGCCCGGCAAGGCCGGGAATTTCAACTGCAACCGAATGCTCCGGTGGAGAAAAAACCTCGTTAAAAACTAGGCCAACAAGCTCCAAATTACACAGAGTGGAAGGTAAATTACTTCCAGACCCTGGAATACTCCGGCGGAATGAAAGGTATGAGACAACAGGAACTCACCGCAAGGGTTGCCAGTAAAAACAACGGCGGAACCCCCGGGCGCAGAACCGGACTCAATAGCATTTATATAAAAAAGTAGGGACAGAGTGAGAAGCCCACTCCGTTAGATAAATTACACTTATATAAATATGTATATATATACAATAAAAATAAACAAGTGATGGTAAAAAGGAGCAAACCACTCCGGAGACCGGAGGGATCCGCCCCCTTTATATATTCCCCTCCTCTCGGACTTCCCCGCCAGTGAAACAAGGTGGGTAAGATGCTCGTCATGATAGGCCAGGTATAACATAAGCCGGAGCAAGTATAAACAACCCAACCAAGAAACCCGACGGGGAGGAAAGAAAGTGTGGGAGAGAGTGTTCGAACCCGTTCGAGTCGGAGCGAGTAAACGAACCACCAACACAAACACAGCGATGCTTGGGACTGTATGGGAGGGAGCGAATCCCTCTACCAGGGGGTGGTCCCTCAACTCGGAGAAAATGCCATCTAGCGTCACCCGCACGAGTAGAGCAAAGCTGGGGAGGGGGGGGGGGGGGGGGGTGGTGGGGTAGGGAAGAGTGGTAGGCTACGAGAATGAAAACAGGAGACAAGGGAAAATGATTCACCCGCTCAACTGCACACACACCTCCAAGCATAATGAAAACTTAGGAGGGTGGCCTACTACTAGGGAGGGATGCGACCAAGCCTCAATGCCCAACTCCTGACTAGGCGAAGCCTAATAAAATACCCTAACCAAGCGTAGCCTAGGTTAACGGAAGGAGTGCGGGAAGGGAGGAGGAAGGCAAACAGGGAGAGAAATTTTGTGCCGAGAGCCAACCGGGACCGAAAAGAGGGGGGCAAGAAGGCGACTAGCCTAGAGGAGACACACCCAAAGAACTCTATTCCTCCGAAGGAAGGAAGAGAACTAAGGGGCTCACTCTGCCACCCCAAAAAACGACCCCGGAGGAAACAGCAACCAAAACTCCCTCAACCCGATGGATCCTCCACACCTAGGGCAAGAGGAAGGAAGCAATACTAGCCTATAATAGGCAAGGGAAGACCACACTCATAATAAACCATCACACACAAAAACATAGAATAAATAAAATGTGCTCAATACGGTGCGTAGCCTACCTCGAATAAGCGGTTAGATCTGAGGCTGCCGCTACCTCGAGGAGGTAAACAATGAATAAAAACAAAATAGAGCACCATCGCCAAGAAAAATAAAATATATTAGCCTTAATGTAGACTAAGTAACAAACAAGGAACCCAGCCTGGGGGGACCTGGACAGGGCATCACCCTAAAATGGGCCAGTAAGGCCAACAAATATGTAAAACTCGAAAAAGGGGGCCACCGCAGGAAACCCACCAGGAGGAGAACCAGGGGCATGAATAACATATAAGGACAAGGAGACAACCCCAACAGAAAAGACTGATGGGGTCGCCTCGCGGTCGACATGGCTGGCAGAGGACGCCGTGGTGTCATAACAAGTTCTCATAATTGTGAAAAAACGAGACAATTACAGCCAAATTATCGAACAAAACCCCACAATAAGATGGTACTTAACTTGGAGATGGTAAAGCTGCTCGATGACATGATTAATTGGAGAAATAATCCAGAAAAGGGCGCAAGCACAAAAAGAGAGTGGTAGCAGACACGTGCTAGAAAATGGAATGAGGTAGGTGGCGCTGGTGTCGCCGAGCTGGCGGGCGTTTGTGTGTGGGGGCTGTAACGGCTCACCGCTCTCTTCTGGGGGTTTTAACAGGGAGATATCTTTCGAGTAAGACTCCGTGGTAGTGATCCTTCACTCACCCTTCGTTATACCGACGTCTTCCTTGGAGAAGACGCTCGATCTGGGGGGTAGTAACCCCAGCTTTCCTGAAAGCTCTTTTTTCTCTGGTATATCTAGCATTTTATACCTAGAAATTCGTGCAACAATGGAATTTCACCGGCTGACACGGGGCTGGACTCAGAAAATGTTATGCCTTAATTCACTGTATCCAAAAATATTGTACAGTATATATATTCTTATATTGCTTTTGTATTATAAATTGCGATCAATGTTTTGGTTTTGAAACCGTTTACGCTGTGTTTATTTCGCCGCATTTGACTCAGTTCAGAGCACTTTTCTTGCTTCTAGTTAGCATAAATGAATATCTAGATACTTTATTTATATGGGACAAGGTTATTTTTTGTTATGCTGTACAAAGTGTTTTTAAGTCAAAATATAACTTAAATACGAGTACATCATGTGAAATTTTTTAGCTGTTTTTTTATTCATAGATGACGTTGGCCGTTTGGGGGTGTTTGTTTTGTGTAAAAAAAAATTTAAAAATCAAGTTTCCGTTCACTAATCACTTGATTTCATCATAATAGAAGCTTTACGTATTTATCGTTTATCGGCATAAAAATAGCAGTAATGTGTTCTTTGATGCCCAGTAGTTTTGATTAAAATACTTTCTCTCCAATTTTAATTATGGTAGAGTTTCATCCATGTTGCCGATGCATAATAATTTATAGTCATTAGCAGCTTGAACATTGTTTTCTCAGCTTCAGCTGCATTGTAACTTGCAGCAAAAATTTAGCAGTATATTCGTATTTCCTTGCCAATCTTTTATCCATACCGAAGAAGGGTATAATGTAAAAATATATCAGTCCTATTCTATATATATACAGTATAACCAACAGTAATTGTGTATTAACGTACGATGATTGAAATACAAGCAAAAGGGCTGTTGTTATCTGATTCGGTAATAAACAAAACAACAGTTTCTTGGTCAGTTGTTTATGGCTGTCACATTTACGCAAGTGTATAACGTTACTAACAACACTTTTATCATTCTCTGTCACTTTTTTTAACTAGCAGGTGGGATAAAGAGTTGGAGGAAAAGAAGGTGGTCTATTGCAATTTGGTCTCTCTCGCTGCCTGATTGTATGCCCCTGCCTGCACCCGTGCGAAATTTAAAAATATCTTATAAATATTGCCGTATCGGTATTAATTGCTTACCCCATTGCAGAATCGAGTTATTGTAAGGTGAACTATCGTAACTCGAGCACTACCTGAGTATTTGAATAGTTTTATCACAAAAAGTGCATTTAGTCATGAAAATGAGATGAAAATTCAGTAATTGGTGAATATTTCTCAGTGAAAAATACCGTGAGTGTGCTGATTTTCAGCGAATCATGCCTATATCTGTTCCATAGAGAAATCTGCGAATAGGTGAGTCCTTAATTGGGAGACCGTGAATACAGGGGTTTACTGTGTATATATATATATATATATATATATATATATATATATATATATATATATATATATATATATATATATATATATATATATATATATATATGTATATATATATATATATATATATATATATATAATATATATATATATATATATATATATATATATATATATATATATATATATATATATATATATATATATATATATATATATATATATATATATATATATTTACATATATATATACACACACAGGCAGTCCCCGGTTATCAGCAGGGTTCCATTCTGACAGCGTGGCGATAACCGAAAATCGCTGCTAACCAAAAATCGGCGATAATAGCACTGATCCCTGATTATTGGCGCCGATAACTGGGGATCAGCGCTGCCGGTAACTGGCGATCAGCGCCGATAACCGGGAATCAGTGTCGAAAATCTGGTTATCATCGTCACTAGACAAGCGCTGTAAAACCAGATCGCCGTAACCGAGGCCACCAATAACCGGGACTGCCTGTATATATATATATATATATATATATATATATATATATATATATATATATATATATATATATATATATTATTGTGTGTGTGTTTGTGCGTGTGTATGTGTATATATATACATATATAGTACAGTATACATTTTTAGATATTTCTTACATGAGACTCCTTTTAAACTTTTTTTATTTTTTATCTTTCTAATTTCCTATTTAATTTTATTACAACGTCAATAACTTAGATGTTGTGATGCCAGGTTTAATAGCCACATATCCGTCAATCAGTCCCTTCCAGAAAACAGGAAACCTGCTATGTGATGAATAATGAAATGGATTAGATTAAGGTTCCCTCTGAGACTAGCTACATAAGAAATTTCACTTGTTAGGTACAATCAAGTTGTGGAGACTGTACATGGTGAAGCAGTGATTACCCTCTCAGAAAATCTTTCTTTCTGAGATGTTGGTGGAAAAGTTCCTGTATGGCTAGGGTTTGTGACATCTGTGGAGATGAAATTATCACAGAGGTTCTTTTTGTTGAAATTTTTCTGGGTCTTCCCACTACTAGGAGAAAATCTGAAAACCACTCCTGGTTTGGCCAGAAGGGCTGTTAACCCTTTGCATTTCTTAAATCATTTGTAGTAAATTTTAGCTAAAATTAATCATGAACATTTTGACATAGGTAGCATTGTGATGCCAACTGAATCGTGTAGGGGGAATGTTTAGCTTCATATCAGCTTAAAGTATGTTAATTTAGAGAGATATCACTAAAACCAGTTCCAAACAGAGAATCACAAAAATATTCTACTCTTTTTCCTTGTATTGCTTTTTTCTTAGCAGTAACTGGCATAAACAGCAGATCTTCAGGTTTATATATTTGGAAAAATATAAGGTATCCTTCACCTCTAGCTTGCTGAATGTATGAGATGTTGCAGCAGCTAGACTTTTGGGCTTAAAGTAATGAGTTTGCTTTCAGTATCTGGTGAAGGCTGGAAGAACCAGCATGCATTGGAGACAATAAAACTTGCTATTAAAACAAACAGCTTTGTTTTATTGTCTGGTCCTCTCTCCCTTGTCAAAGATAATGGACAGGGTACCCTGTTGAATAACTCACCTACCAACCTAGTCCATCCAGCACATACTGGCTTTGCAACCTGACTTTCTGCCCAAAGTGAGAGACAGGAGAAGATGAAAAGGGAGGAAAGCAGTCACTCTCACACTCTCTCCCTCAACCATATACCTTAAACGAGATACAACCAGGCCCCTTAGGGGGCTGGATGAACTACACAATTTGTTAAGCAACCACCACAGGGTCCCAGGTAAAAGTGTCCAAGGACTTGTGGGCAACATGAATGTGATCTTGCAAGACCACACTCCAGCTTGCAAGATCTATTGAACTGATAAGTTCTGGAATGCTAGAGTGAGGGCGATGCCCCTGACTTCGTGAGGTCCCCCCAGACTGTACCCGTCTACCTCACCAGGCGAGGCATGTGCCTGCTTGATCGTCTTATGTAGCCAGAAAGCAAGCATGTTCTTGGTTGAGCCAGTATTAATGAAGAGGCATCGACACTGAGGCTTGATATGTCAAGTTCTCTTAAGATAGTACAACAGCACCCTATTGTGACCCAGTAGCATCTCATGTGGATCACTATCAAAGAAGTCCTCTAAGAAGAGATTGAAAAGGACTCAAAACTGACTCCAGTGTTTAACATCAAAAGAGAGGCCATGAAGCTAACCTATTCTCTTTGCCGAAGCCAGGGCAAGAAGGAAAACAGTCCTGAGAGTCAGATCCTTGTCTGACACATCTCTCAATTGCTCTTAAGGTGACAAGTTAGACTCCTAAGAACGAAAGTCATGTCCTACTTGAGGGGACTGAGTTCCTCTTTTGTTGGGGGAAAGACTGTTTGAAGCTTCTCAGGAGCATGGAGATCTCCCATGAGGAAGAGAGATCTACTCCTATCAGTTTAAGGACTTAGCTATGGTCAGACCTGTAACACTTAAGGGGCACACCGATCTTCAAATTTCAAGGATTGATCAAAATAATTATTGACAGTTTATGACTGTATTATGTCTAAATAAACATATCCTGAATTGTTATTGCTCAAAAAATTTTTTAGATGGGTTTATTAACAATTTTGTTCATCGCTTGTATAGCACTGTGAGTGACAAATTGTTGCAAAACTTGTTTTGTGAAAAATGTTCTAATCCCGTCTACTTCAAAATAATTTATATACTTGCATTACCCAATAAAATATCTCCTTTTCCTCTAGTAATAGTGTCAAGGAAAACATGATATATCAGAATAATGTGCTCAAGATGTCCCGTTCCTCTCGGGATGATGTACTGCACCAAACAATTAACATATAATGTTTTGTATTTCTTGACTTATTATATTTCTTGACTTATTTCTCAGTAAAATAACCACGACATGCAAATGAGCATGCTGTATACAAATATACTGTACAGACGTATGCAAATGAATGGCAATCTTCCTCAGCACCATTCATGTATATGAAATTTGTTACCATAAGTGAAATCATTTACAAGTCAATTTATTTTGTCAAGTGATAAAAATAGAATGAATATTATGTATTATTTCCTCAGGATATCTATACAGGGTAGGTATTCATGAATAAAAAAATGCAACATTTCCTACGGGCATGTCACATAGTGCCACAGTGTACTCATGAGTCATGCCATGCCCAGCTTTTTAGTGCATTTCTGAGTACAGTTTTTGCTGTCATGATAGGACCAAAGAAGAGATGTCTTATAAGAGAAATATATGAAAACTATGCACTCTGAGAATTCAAAAGACAAAAGAAATTGGAACAAAAGGCAAGAGTCTCCATTGGAGATATGTCATGAATGTCAGTCACCCAAGAGGAAACCAAGCAGGGAACACATTTCTTTTCATCCGATTATTTTGTAAATTTCACGGGATGTTTCTTATATGAAGAAATACTTTTACTGCAAAATCGGGTTTCTAACTATCATAGTTTCATAGTTATTACAAAATAAGCAATAATTTTTTCCTTTCGCCAGTTTTTCAAAACTTACCTTTTAAAAAGTAAAGGACCACACCTCGAAGAAGATTGAATTAAATTAAGTTAAACTTTCACAGTGTAGTTTATATCTCTAATTTAGAAAAAGGAAAAGTATTTTTGAGTACAACTTTTTTTATTTATGAGAAATTACATTTTTTTCAGCTGCAAAATTTATCAATTTAGAGATCAAATTTTTTTTACCTTATGCAGTATTAGTTGCTTTGTAAGTGGTAAAAATTTTAAGCAGATCAATTCACTCATAAGGTAGCAATGATCACCTACTTTATAATGGGGCCCAGTGGCAGTGCTGCACCCCGTAATGGCCAAGACTGAGAGAAGCGTCTCATGGTGAAGAAAGTCGAGGAAGTTCGCTACCTGCTGGAGTTACTCCAATTGGAGAGATTCTCCATCGACAACACCAATGACAGAAGGTGGCCCATTTCTCCTGGTACACAGCCATTGGGGATTTCCAAAGGTATCCAAACACGTGAAGTGCCAGCGCTTTGTGATACCTCATGACATGCGGCTGACACAGAAGGTTGTGCCACGTAGGGATCTCTCTCAGGGCCATCAGAGTCAACCAGAGATTTGGGGTGGTCAGCACAATTGATTACCCAATGAATTGAGCAAAACAGAGGGAAAATGTAAACCACTAGATTGTTTCATGGGTGCTGGAAGGTGTCCTCCATAGCAGCCCATGGGTCCAGCACTATAGAACTGAATACCAGGAGTTTCCTGTTGTGCCCGGTGGCAAACAGGTCTATGTTTGGAGTGAACCGCCACCCACTCGTAGGCCTGCACTGCCAACTGATGTAGATGGACACCATTCCCTCTTGCTTGTTGACTTATGCCACTACTGTGACTTTGTTGTTCATCAGCACCACCGAGTGCCCCATCATTCAATGCTGAAACTCCTAAAGGGCCAGAAAAGCTGCTTTTAGTTCCAGGATGTAGATGTTGAGGTGCTTGTTGATTTAGTCCTAAACACCTGACACCAACTCCTCCTCCAGGTGTGCACCCCACCCCTCATTGGATGTGTCTGAAAACAGAAACATCTCTGGAGGAGGCGTTCCACTACTACTGTGAGATTTCTGTTGACCAACCACAAACTTAGATCCTTCCTTACTTTCTGTGAGAGAGGAAGTGAAAAGAAAGGAGGCTTTTCTCACCAAGGACCAGAACTCCTTCAACCTCCATTGAAGGGGTTAAGTTGAAACCACCCACGAGGGACCAGCGTTTCCAAAGGCGATAGCTTACCTAGAACAACTTGCCACTGCCGAGCAGGTTGTTCCTGTTGAACCATAAACTTATGTGCTACTTTCCTGAACTTGCTGATGTCAAGAGTCTGAAGGAAAACTCACTATTGCAGTGTCTGTAAGCATGTCCAGGTACTTTACTTTCTGCTTCGACTTGACTTCTCAAAGTTTGTCACCACACTGAGGTCGTGACAAAATTCAAGATGATCTCTCTCCCATAGCAACTTTGGCAATGAGCTCACTAGGAATAGCCAATCATTGAGGTACATAAAAAGATGTATTGCATGCAAATGGGCACAAAGTGAAATCAGTGTAAACACCTGCGTGAGCACTTAGGTGGCAATCGAGAACCTGAAACAGAGTGCCTTGAACTACAAGACCATCCCCCGAAGAGTAAAGTGGAGGCATGTCTTAGAAGACTGATGGATGGATATGTTATAATATGCATCCTTTAGGCTCAACAAAAACATGAAGTCACCCTCTCTGATGGAATCTAACACTGAGAAAACAGTTTCCATCTTGAGCTGGGTCTGGCGAATGCACCAGTTCAAAGGAGAGAGATCAGTGACCTGTCTCCAACCACCTGTTGCCTTCTTGACCAAGAACAGACAACTGTAAAAGCCTGGAGACTGATCAATCACAACTTCTATTGAGCCCTTCCACATCATCACATTCGCCTTCTCCCAAAGGGCAAGATCCCTCTGCAAGCTGGGATTTTATGTCTGGAACCAGACCAGATCAAAAGTAATGGTTGGCAGTTACTTGAAGATGTCCTTCCAGCAGGTCATCTACTACCCTGGTCTTCGCTGCATGTCACTGCCATGTTGTTCAGTGGCTCAACAGGCACCCCTTACCATTGGCAGCAAGTGAGAAGGAAGGCTGCCCCTACCATTCCCTCCCTTCTTTTTGCCTTTGCCTCCCTTCCTAGGACAGACAGGGCCTGAAAGGTTGCAACTACGCATCTTTTGCTACGTGGACAGAAGATTGCAGGGTTCCTTTACGAGGGGCAGAGGAAGTCTGCAACTTTCTCTTACCCAGTGAGGAACGGCCAGCCTGACCAGAAGGTCGGGCTGCAGCATCATGCAAGGACCAAAAAGTCATAGACATTGCTTGATGAACTAACTTGTCGTTGTTCTTGACTCTAAACCTTTCCACAGCACCCTCCACCTCACTCCAAGGGAAGAGAGAGGCGGAGGATCCCAGCTCCAGTCCGTTTCTGAGAGCCAAATCCAGCTCTGGTCGAACAAATCACGAGAGCTGAGGCAAAACAGTGTCTCTCCTCTTCAAAACCAAGTTCAGCCACAGGCTAACTGTCTGGTGGTCAAGGAGGTGATAGCTGTACCTCCAGACAGCATCCTGTTTGGGAATTTGCACTCCTGTTAATGATGAGATGCTGGCCACAGTAAATGACCAGAGATCAAGCAAAGAGACTGAAGCACTGATATGGCAGTTGACTCCAGGCTACTGCACAGAGATGGTTGAGTGCTTACCCAGAACAGAGACAAGTCAAGTCTGTGTCAACCTGCTTAGTTGGCAAAGGACTCTCCAAAGGAAGATAGTATTTCCTCTGGCGAGCTGGAGTGGCTGGACCAGAGGGAATTCTCTTGCCCAGAAACAAGAGAATTCACCTGATCCAAAACCCAGCTAGCAAGTCTTAACCATGTACCTTGGGTTCCTTCTGTGGACCCCATAAGAACTTAAGGGCAGAAGGAAAATCTGCAGCACAGGCCAATCTCTTCCTCGAGGTCATTCAAGTGATGTATTGTCTTAATGATCTCAACAAAAGGCCCACGCAACTCAGGGGTATCTGGGATCTTGACCAAACATAAACCTCCGTTGCAAGGATGGGGATGGGATTGAGAATGGTTGTGGTCTTGAACCCTGGGCCTGTCTTTCTCCTGGCTCCTGGTAAATCCTGAAGAGGTTTAGGGGACAGGTGAGTGATCGCAGGCACCCTTGCCCAGTCTGGCAAAGGCTGAAGTCTCACCAGTTGAGCAAGGCTGGTGATGATGTCTGCATGGGTTAGGGAGAGCAATCCTTCCGCCCATAGGAATTTGGGCAGGGGTTTCCCTTGAGCGTGCCCTAGTCTTCCAAGAAGCCAGGGCTTCTACAAAAAAAAAAAAAAAAAAAAAAAGTACCTTAGTTTAACCAGACCACTGAGCCGATTAACAGCTCTCCTAGGGCTGGCCCGAAGGATTAGACTTATTTTACATGGTTACTTAGCAACGGGACCTACAGCTTATTGTGGAATCCGAACCACATTATACCGAGAAATGAATTTTTCTGTCACCAGAAATAAATTCCTCTAATTCTTCATTGGCCCGCCGGAGACTTGAACTTGGGCCTAGCAGGAAGGAAAGACTGAATAGGGGACCTCCTCATCCTAGGTCTGGGTGATCATGCTTGGTGGGCTGAGTCACTATCCTGGGACCCTGAGCTGCTCTCTTTGAAGAACAGGAGGGGGATGAAAGAGCACCTGCATGATCACATTTCACCTTCTCTTGGTGGGTCATGCTGGCAGATGGGACCAAGAACCCTTTTCGGCCCAGGTAAGGTAACTGCTGGTGCTGGTACTGGTGCACCAAGGGTCTGGAGAACCCCAGGTAGTGGTTGCACGCTTGCACTTGGCAAGACATGTAGAAGTACTCACGATACCACAGGCTAGAGCACTGTCAATCCTCTGTGCATCAGAGGATTTGCCACTGGGAGCTTGACAAGACCTCCTACAGAAATATGTAGCAGCCATCTTCTTCCTCCGCTTACTAGCTGTGGAAGGAGAAGGGGAGGAGGCAACAGCACTCGACCACAAAGAAGGAGAAGGCAATGATGATGACTTTCTTCCCCTCTTCCTCAACTTTTTCTTCTCCCCAAGCACAGCCGAGGTCAGCACCAAAGAGAGTTAACAGAGGAGGACATCCCCCAGAGACAAAGAAGGCAATACTTATGGGCACATCACTGATGAGACATGGGGGAACACTTAGTAAGTGGGGGTGGTCCGGGAGCCAGTGGAGACCGTAACTGTTGAAGCTGTAATGGTCACAGTAGAAGCAGTGACAGGCAACATCTAGCTCACTTTCAGATGGTCAAGGAGGGAAGAAACACTGGGTTCACCCAAAATGCCCAAGGAGGTCCATAACTCTGTGAGCTGCTTGTCCTCTGCCACACCTGGAAAGAAAGTTGAGTTAGACTGAGGCTCTTTCTTTCATCCCAAGAGAGATTTGTCCTCCAGAGAAAAACTCTCCCTCAGAATGAAAAGAGGCCTTAGTTGAGATGCCAGACTGAGTGTCCTACCTACTCAAAGGTTCTCATTTGAACTCTCAGTAGAAGTCAGTAAGAAGAAAACTGTTTCCTTAGGAGTATCAATGGTGGAGGGGGTGAAGTTTGGCAGATGGAAGAAAAGCACCAAAGAAGATCTTTGGTATTACTGGCTAAGTATTACAATTTGATGATGCTGGCACTGGAAGACCTTCTCTCTTTTCTTCTTTCTAAAAAAAATCTATCCACTGTGAAGTTCTTAATGTTTACAGTAAACCAGAACCAAGGGTGTCTTGCCACAGACAAGTTTCGGAAGCCTCAGACAGCTCAAAAGGTTAAGATTACATTTAGGCTTCTGGAAGCAATCCATTGCTTTGTCTAGGACTTTCTTTATTATTGCAAATGGAGGAAATGCATAATCTTCCATATTTCCTCATGAAAACAGGAATTCATCCATTTTCCGTCATGCAGGATCTGGTAGGGCTGAACAGTACTCTGGCAGTTAGTAAATGGTGAGAAACTCTGATCTTCTGTAGATGAGAATCTGAAGTCCTTAGAAGATGAGCTGCACAAGCTCTTTGAAGGTGAACAGCAAGAGTCTTGCAAATATGAGTGGCTACGATCTGTAGAAGATAAGTGACTTGTTTCCCTTATTAGAAGACCTGCTTGGGTCCTTAGAAGATGGGAGGCTCAACAGTTGCCAAGATGAGCAGCTTTGGTTAACTGATACTGAGCAGGTCATACTTTTGAAGATGAGGGGTTTATTATTTAGCAGAAGATTGGACCAAGTATGTTAAACAATCAGCAGGTAAATTAAGTCCTGTGAATGAACACAGTCTTTAATTAAAGAGTACAGTTGACCTCCGGCTATTTGCGGTTCAGCATTCATTGCTTCAGTTAAAAGTGGATTTTTCTGTGGAACGTATCTCCGAATTGTTCGCAGAAAATTCACTAATTTGCGGATTTTTTTAGTAGAGCAATATTCACTAATTACTGTATTTTCATGTTATTTTTGTGACTAAATATATTTTTAAATAAAAAAAATGATTTATTAATTTTCAAATATTAATATTAATGTAAACACAGCAAAATATCATTTCATTATAATGCCTTACCAAAACACTGTCAAAGCTTTAATCTCTTAAATTTTGACACGTCCAAGATATTTTTTTCAAACTTAACTTTGTTTGGAATGCTGATATAATTGGCGGGAGACCCAATCCCACCGGATGCCGGTGGGGAGGAGTGGAAGGAGACTAGCCCAGTAAACAGCTCCAGTTTCAATCTTGGGCGTGTTGTGAACGCATCTCGCGCGTCTGTTCGGTTCAAACTGTTTGGAGTTACTTCAGCTCGCGATGCGCTTCTTTCTGGCGTCTCTTTTTGGTGAAGTACTCAGTGTCTTGTTTGTTAACCTAGCTAGCCTAGCTCCGTGAAATAGGTGGCTATGTCGGATTCCAGCTTCTCTGGATCTAGAGTTTGTGCAGGGAATTTGTGCTCTTCCAAACTTGTTAAACTTAAGTACGACCATCACTCTTTGTGTACAGCATGTAGGGGTCAGAAGTGTTCCCAGGAGAACACATGCAGTGAGTGTATTGAATGGAGTCAGGAGTTTTGGCACACGTACAATTCCCATCAGGTAAAGCTTGTTAAGGATAGGGATAGGAAGGCTTTTAAGCGTAAGGAAGCTAGGCTAACTTTTTCGCGGGTGGCATCAGCGTCATCCCCTTTACTGGCTGTTCCTTCCTCCCCCCCTCCTCCTCCCTCTACCGCTGCTCTTTCTCCTCCTCCTATCCCCCCCTCTTCTTCACCAGCTTCCCAGTATGTTTTCCCTAAAGCCAAGCCCAGCCTCGAGGCTGATAAATCAGAATTTGATCTCTTCAGAACTAAAATGGAAGCGCAAATGAACGTTTTCATGGATTCTGTCTTAAGTTTAGTGCATTCGCGCCATAGTCCGGGCGTTAGTGTTGGCGATGACGTCAGTGTTGGTGATAACAGTGGTGTTGTTCGTGATTGTGTTTCAGGCGAGTCTGCTCGTTTTTCTGACTCTTTTGAGCAAAGACAGATGTCCCGCTCGCCTTCTGAGGCTAGAAGACAGTCTGGCGCTGGCGAAAAGGTCAGAAATTCTTGCCCACAAGCAGGCTCGTCCTCTAAGGCACCGAAAAGCCTTAGTCCTAATGTCGAAAGGCGTAAGCTTGACTCCTCGTCGAAGCGTCGAAAAGCTTCGAAGAGTCGTAGACGCGCTAGTTCGCGTAGTGTTTCTCCATCGACTCGTCGCTCTTCTCGACATCGTCGACGTCATAGGAACTGATACCTCATCCCCTGCCCTTCCACCTTAAATGTGGAATCAGCTTTTACAGTGTTTTGGTAAGGCATTATAATGAAAATGACATTTTAATGATAAAATGAAGTTTCATTATACTTACCAAAACACTGTGACTTAAAGGCCTCCTCCTCCCCGCAGGGGGAGGTGTTATCTCAGGCTATCACTTATTATGTATGCCGAGATTGAAACTGGAGCTGTTTACTGGGCTAGTCTCCTTCCACTCCCCCCCACCGGCATCCGGTGGGGTTGGGTCTCCCGCCAATTATATCATCGTTCCAAACAAAGTTTGAATATATCTCGGACGTGTCGAAATTTAAGAGATTAAAGCTTTTACAGTGTTTTGGTAAGTATAATGAGATTTCATTTTATCATAAAAATGTCATATTCATTAAGGAAAGTATAGTAAATTAGGTAAGATTTTAATAGAATTCTTTGCTTTTCCCAATCTTTTATTGTTACAAAGTCTCCCACTTAGGGGGAGGGATGTACTGTAGGTCTAACTGTTAATCATCTTGACATATTGACTGTGTGAAGGGTAGCACCTTGGCAAACAGAGTCTCTCTCTCTCTCTCTCTCTCTCTCGTAGGGGTGACTTGATTAGTTTTCACATGTGGCTGTAAGCCATATATTTTTAAGGGTCATGTTAGTTGATTTTGAAATGATATTAAAGTATTTTAGGATGATATTTTAAGGCATATTTTTGTTTGGATTATTAAAGTAGGCAGTTATAAGCATTTAGTTTAAGGTACACTGTACTGTATTTGGTGTTTGAACCATTAAAATAGTCAGTTATAAGCATTTTTATAGGGGGTCTCAAGTATTCACGGTGGTTGTGGTCCCTAACCCCCATGGATACAGTACTGGGGGTTGACTGTATCCTGTTTAGGTTTTACACATGGTGTGAACTTTGTCTTTGCACTAACATTTGAATTGGTTGGTCTTGGGAAGATTGCCCTGTTCTCTGCTCTAATGAGACTTCCTGGCTTGAATATACATGTCTTTGGAACTTCAGACAATAGAATACTTCAGTAGATCTGCTCAGGAAATTGCTGCAGTATAGCTAAGCGACCACAAGCTGAAGTGCTGAACTGCTAATGAGGCTTGGGTCTGCACGGGAAGCATGTTTATAAGAAACATCATCAGACTTGAAGCATTTCTTTATCAGTAGTGAGGAAACATCTCAGCTTAGACAGAGAGAGAAGCTGTGATAGCCCTGAGAAACAAGCATTGAGATAGAAGAATCAGAGACTGAGAGTAGAGGGTATTTCCTCATGACATCTATTGTATTTCTTTCACTGACTCTCAGAGCAGTCTTCACATAAAGGATAGCCAAGGTTAGGCAGGTAGATCTGTTTGTAACATGCTAAAAAAAAACAGGGTCAACACAATGATTCCAAACAAGCATTTCATGACTTACCTAAACATTGATACAGCTCTGACCATTATTACCATCCATTATAGTTTACTAAGTATTAAGAATAATACTAAATGGTATTTGATAAACTTTACACATAATAAAAACCTTCACCACAAATTCAGAATTAAATATGATGACATAAAGCTAGCCACAAAATATGATGAGCTAAAAAAGATGTACTGTATCTCACTCAAGCATTGAGATACAAAAATGACATTTTTATAATAAAAAAACTTTTATATATACTTACCAAGTAATTACATAGCTATTGATTTCTACTCGTCGGCAGCTAGAATTTTGAAATTCGTGGTAAGGCTACTTTTGTTTTGGCTAGGCTACTGACCCTGCCCACTTTCGGCGTAAGAGAGGAACTAGCTCAGCAAATGAGTTCAATATGTTTATGCCTTCCTATCCATACGAGGGGAGGAGGGAGGGCTTTGATCATGTAATTACTTGGTAAGTATATATAAAACTTTATTACAAAAATGTCATTTTTATATAAGCAACTTACCAAGTAATTACAAAGCTGAATCCCACATTGCAGGAGGTGGGATGCATGGACTTATCTATTCCAATCCATTAATAATTGTAATGTAAAAAGAATAGAAATAGTACTAGCACTGGTAAAATGCTTGCTGGTTCCTTACCTGGTGAAAGAGCTGCTGCAGGAAAGTGCTGCCTCTGGATGGCGCTCATCTCAACCTGGTATAGCCAGGTATCGCCTGCTTCATCAGTGGGATTCTTTGCAGTGAAGGAGTATCCGATTGCACGCAAACAATTAAGAATGTTGCTCCTGCCCTTGGGCTCAGTACAGTACTATAAAACCAGAGAATAAACAATGCAGTCACCTAATGCCAACAATTAAAAACCACTACCCAACCATTAAAAGATAAACTGGTGGGCACTCCATGTACATAGTACCCCCAGGCTCCCCTACAACTCAACACCCTTAATCAAGGTGAAAACTAAAATGGTTAAAGGGATACTTCGTACACTCCTCCTCCCAACACCGTGCCAGCAGCCGAAATTGGACCCAAGGTACTGAAATTTTCATAAACACTTTTAATTTCACGCAAGTAATGTAATGCAAAAACTGATTTGCATTTCCAAAACGTTGTCTGGATAAGAGCAGAAATAGACAAATTATGTTTGAAAGCCAGAGATGTGGCTACTGCCCTCGCTTCATGCACTCAAACCTTCACCAAAGGTAACACATCCTTCTTAATCTGCGAGTGAGCCTCAAGGATTAGATTTCTCATAAAAAATGCCGGGGCATTTTTTGAGAGAGGGTGAGAGGGGTTCTTTACCGAGCACCAAAGGTTGCTCGAAACACCACGAATCTTTTACGTTCTCAGCAAATAGTATTTTAGTGCTCTTACGGAGGCAAAAAGTCCTTTCTTCCTCTTCAAGGCCTAGAATGTCTATCAGACTTTATAACAAAGGAGAGAGGCCAGGGATTGAAAGGGGTCTCGTTTTTTGCTCAGAATCCTAGGGTAAATGAACAAAACTTGTTATCCTGAGAGAATCCAATTTCCTTGTCTATTGCATGTAGATCACTCATGCGCTTCGCAGTGGCTAAGCTACTAGAAACAAAGTCTTTCTTGTGAGGTCCCTCAAAGAGATTGACCGAAGAGGTTCGAAACATGGTTCTGACAGCCACTTAAGGACCACATCCAGATTCCAGGCTACCAGTTTTTCTTCTTTTTGTTTAATTGCATTGAATGACTTGATGAGATCTGACAGATCTTCATTAGAAGAGAGATCTATTCCCATGTCTAAAAACTAAGCTCAACATTGCTTTGTAGCCCTTAATGGTTGAGGAAGACAGACCTCTGGATGATTTTAAATAAAGTAGGAAACCACCAATCTCCGCTACAGACGTCTTAGAAGACGAGATGTTGTGTCTTTTGCACCAGTCACGGAAGACTGTCCACTTGGCCTGATAGACCTTGTTCTGGGATTGTCACCTGCATTGAGCAAGAGCGTCTGCAACTGCTTTTGAAAATACTTTCATTCGTACCAATTTTCTGACAGTCTGAATGCGGTCAGGGCCAGATTGGACAGTCTTTGATGGAACTGCCTGAAATTTGGTTGTCTGAGTAAATTGGGTTTTTGAGGCAACAGCCTCAGTAAGTTCTTCAAAAGCTCCAGCAAATCCAGGAACCATTCCTGGGCTGGCCAAAGTGGCGCTACTAGAGTCAGTGTTACATTTTGGTGATTTCAGAACTTGTTTATGACTTTCCTCACCATCTTCATTGGCGTAATTGCATAAAGGTCTTTGTCTGACCACCCTATGAGCATTGCTTCTATTGCCCATGCTTGTGGATCTGGGGCTGGTGAACAATACAGAGGAGACCAGAACTGGCTTTCCCCACAGTTTATAAAGATCTAGGCACACTTAGGGAGTCTGGAGTCCGCTCTGTGGGGAGAACTTGTTTTTGGCTGCTCAGTTTGTCCGTAATACATTGAGCCTCCCTTGAATGAACCTGGTTAGGATCTGCGTCTGATTCTGATCCGCCCATATAAGAAGGGCTCTTGCTGCTTGGCAAAGGGTAAACAAATGTGTTCCCCCCTGCTTCTTGACACAGGACAGTGCCATGATATTGTGTGAGTGGACAGTCACTGTCTTTCCGGACACTTCTGTTGGAAATGCTTGCAATTCCCAGTGAATTGCTGTCAGTTCTTTTACATTTATATGCCACTCCTTCTGTTCTGGATTCCAAAGGCAGGAGACCTCCATGCCTCCCAGGAGAGTTCCCCAGCCTGGGTCTGATGTGTCTGAATAAAACACTAGGTCGGGGCTCAGAGGAAGGGGTGGCTTCCCTTTAGAGAGCTTGTCTTTTGATTTCCACCAAAGCAGGTCATGCTTTATTTCCTGAGTTATTGAAAAAACGAAAATGTCTGGGCATTTCTTTCTGTTCCAACTAACTTTCAGAAAGAACTGTAAGTTTCTCATAGTAGCCTTCCCAGGGTCACAAATTGTTCCATGGACGAGAGGGTCCCTAGCAGGCTCATCCAGCTGTTTGCAGAGCAGGACTGAAGGGAGAAGAATTTTTTCCACCTTCTGAAGGCATGAGTCTATCCTTTTGGGGGAGGGAAAGCCCAAAAAATTAGAGAATTTATCCTCATCCCCAAATAAGCTATCTCCTGAGAAGGAGTCAGTTGGGACTTTTGAAAGTTTATTAGAAGGCCCAATTCCTGGCTAGAAGAAGGGTCTTGTGAAGGTCCTCCACAAATTTTTCCTTCAATTGGGAGTGAACTAGCCAGTCGTCCAGATAAAGCGAAATGTTGACCCCCCATCAGATGTAACCATTTTGCTATGGGAGCTAAGACTCGTGTGAAAACCTGTGGAGCCTTGGACAAGCCGAAGCAAAGGGCCCTGAAGTGATACATCTTGTCCTGGAAAACGAACCATAAGGACTTCCTTGAGTCCTGATGAACTGGGACATGACATGGAAGTAGGCGTCCTTCATGTTTATCAAAATCATCTAATCTCCTTGGTGAATGGATGCAAGGACGGACTGGTTCATTTCTGTTTTGAACCTGGTTTTCTGGACATACAAATTCAGGGCACTCACGCCCAGAACTGGCCCCCGACCTCCCAAGGCCTTGGGGACTAAAAACAGCCAATTGTAGAACCCCAGAGAGAACGAGTCCTCAACCAATTTGATGGCTTCTTTCTCAAAGAATAGTGACTCTTCTTGGGAGAGGGGCAGAAAACCTCTCGGAGCCTACTGAGTAGGCTGTCAATATGATGGGCGTGCTGGTTAAAGGAGGCCTCCACAGGAAAGGAATAGAATAACCCTCTCTCAATGCTTCAACAATCCAGGTTTCTGCTCCTCTCGCTTCCCAACGCTCCCAGCATTGGAGAAGTCTTGCTCCCACAGGAATGCAGAGGATGAGATTTTCAATTGCGTACAGGTGGCTTATTGGAGGCCTTCTTGATTGCCCAAGGGGTGAATCAGGCGCTTGCACAAGGTCTAGGAAAACCACTTTGCTTACCCCTACCGCGAAAGGGCTGAGGTTGAATTGGGGAAACTGTCCTCAAACTAAATGCAGGAGTTTCTCTAGAGTGCCTTGCGGACTGAGTGAGGAGGTCCTGAGTAGACTTTTTCTGCAGATAAGAAGCAGTCTGCAGAACTGTTGCTTGTGGGAACTGGAACAGGTGTTTCTGATCAAGCGGAGACAAGGGTAGAGCATACTTCTGCAAAAGGGTACTCCTTTTGTGGTGTAGGAGCACCACGCTCCCTTTTCTTTAGAATACCCATTACAAATAGGGAGGATAATTCCAGAGAACCATCCCTTATGTCCTTACCAAGGCAGGAGATGACCCCTAAAAAGTCCAAAAAGTAGTCTTCCAAAACATGAGGACAATCCTTAACCTTACAAGCATGGGTTCCTACTGCCCAGTCTAGGAAGCTAAGCACTTCGAAGACTTTGAAGAGATGTTTTATTGAGTGGTCCAGTTCCGACATCAAGAAAAGGATTTTCGCCAAATTAAATGCTGACCTTCGTGAAGAGTCTATCAACCCTGAGAAACCTCCCTGGGAGGAGGCAGGAGCTCCCAGGGATGGGACCTCTCTGGTTGCATAAGATAAATATCTCCTCTGAGACAATCTAGATGGAGGGCAACTAAAGGAGGCTCTTCCCTGCTCTCTCTTGCTCGAGAACCAACTCTACCTCATGTAGAGCTTTCGTAGCTGAAGAGGACAATACCATTTTAGGGAATCTCATAGAGTTAATTGTTTGATTGTCCATCAATTAAGTCAAAGCTGGAGATGCTGGAACCACAGGCAAGAAAAAATTTGGAAACGTTGCTAACAGGGACCTTAGCAAAGAGGCATATGCAGGAGGAGGGGTGACAGGATCCACATCTTCCTTTGAAGAAATGGGAGACAGCTCTGCAAGAGGTTGAGAGGTCGAAGGGGTTTTCTTGATTAAACCTAAGATATTATCCAATTGGTGTTGAATCAGCTGAAAAGAAAGATCCACTACTGAGGGAACCTGTTTTGTTGCAGCTAGAGCCACAGCTGGGAGCAATACTGCAACTGCAGGAGCAGGTGCCAGATGCGTTGAAGAAGAGACAGGGAGAACTGGTGTCCCAGGAAGCTCGGCAGCCAATGAGCGCTCAGGAGCCAAAACAAGCTTGGGTGCAAACAGTCTCTCCTGCGTCAAGATGTGGTCGGGCACCAGCGGTCGCTCGGAGGCCAACAAGTGCTCAGTAGAAGCTACAGTTTCAGGAGCTGGGCGATCAAACACTCTCTTATGCCTAGACATATTCTCCGAAACTAAGGATGGGCGCTTAGCAGAAGACAAGTTCCTTGATGAAGAAGAGCACTTATGAGCAGGAGCTCGCTCAGCCGATGAAATCTGCCCCACCAACTCCGAGTGATCTTGGGAGAAGCATTCCGGACTGTCCCAAAAACTACAAGATGGAAGCTGATCTTGAGTAGGTTCTTTAAACCTTTTAACAGGCACTGGAGGAGACTGAGACACTTCCTTTGCGTGCCTCTAGATACACTTGATGAAAGACAGTCCACTTCCATCGAGACACCTTTCCAGTGGGGCTCTGCGTAACCCGGGATGTGACAACAGGCCCGACTAAAGTGGCTGACTGCATGTGGCAGACCCCACTGACCTCCTTTGGCCTACCAGTTTGGCTCCTCACAGGTTTAGGGGAGTTTGCCTGGGAGAATTGGCTGGACAGACAGCCACCTCCTCCACTGACACTTCACCGGCACTTTTAACACTTAACTTGTCCATTATGGACTTCACTGAAGTGCCTAACTGTTCCATTGTATTCACTAATAAGCCAAATTTAAGGTTAACTCTTGACTCAAGGTTGGCAATGGGGTCGGGATTTGGAGTAAGGGGGCCGGGGTGAGGAGTGAAGTTAAGTATACCTTAGTTTTACCAGACCACTGAGCTGATTAACAGCTCTCCTAGGGCTGGCCTGAAGGATTAGACTTATTTTACGTGGCTAAGAACCAATTGGTTACTTTCAACGGGACCTACAACTTGCCTGGAATTTGCCACATTATAGTGAGAAATGAATTTCTATCACCAGAAATAAATTCCTCTAACACTTCATCAGCCATGGACTTGAACTCGGGCCTAACTGCTCCATTGCTAGTCCACAGCTCTACCAATTTTAAGGTTAACTTTCAACTCAAGGCTTGGGGTACAGACTGAGAGGTGGGATTAGCTGGAATAATAGACACAGAACCAGAAATATCATCATTAACAGACTTAGCAGAGACCTGACTAGCTAATGTCTTCTTACTGCTATCTCTAGAAGCTGCCTTCCTCTTCTTATGTCTCTCTAATTTAGTCAAATGACTATTCAGTCTTCCACATTTTAACGTCCCACAAAAAACATTCATCACAAGTCAAGTCTGGAGAACATATTTGGCCCCTACAAGTCATGCAGAGTGTGTGCAGATCATAACAGGCTTTAGTTAGTCTAGTACAGTATTGCAGCCTTTGCTGCAATACCTAAAATTTGGGAACCAGAATCGGACATAGCCAACAAGTCACAAGTCAACAAGCCTAATAATAAAGTCAAAGTGCAGGAAAAACAGTCAAATTCGGTAATTCTGTCTGAAAATACCTAACACTGTCTAATTGTGCCGAAAAGGCTACCAAAAATGTGAATACTTCACCAATTGTTGTCAAATAAGATCAACTAAGAAGCAAAAAATTCCATAAAACTGCTGCTGCTAATCACTGTATCCACAGCCATCAGCCAGCAGAAACATATTGAACTCATTTGCTAAGCTGGTTCCTCTCTCACCCCGAAAGTGGGTGAGGTCAGTGACCTAGCCAAAACAAAAGTAGCACTACCGCTAATTTCAAAATTCTAGCTGCCCACAAGTAGAAATCTATAACTATGTAATTATTTAGTAAGTCACTTATATAAAAGAATCCTTTCATAATGGGAATGATAACTGCAGTAACATCACAGCTAAGCAGATTAAAATCGGTACACCATAACTTGCAGTAGTTTGTACTGTATAGCCCGTTAATAATAAAGTGAGCAGACACTAATACGTGAAAATAGCTATCCTACTTATTTCTGGACCTTTTTATCATGAAGAAAACTGCACCATGAAAAATAGTTAAATATAGAGAAGAACGTAACCTTATGATGATATCATAGGATAGAAATCCGTGTAATTACATTCCTCCAGCTACCAACCAAAGGTAAATGGCACTGACTGTAGACACTAGACCTTATTAGTAAGGTTAAAGTACTGTAAGATTATGAAAATAAATCATAAAGATGAAAGCGAATGCAAACAAGTGAATATTAAGGAAAAAAGACCATCCAAGACATGCATTCTTTTTATGCAGTGTGGAAATGTATGTGGTGTGTGTGCAGTACACTGCCAAACAAAGATTGAGTTGTTTTGATAGTTGAGACCTACCTCATGGCAACATGTGCACTGCACGCCTTTCCAAGATTAACCTTTGTCATTTGTAGAGGGTTTGTCTGAGAAACATTTTGTGGCAGTTATAATAATAGTATAAGTTGTAAGTTTGTTATTGAACAAAAATAGTGTTTGCCAAAACATGGGAACAATTTACCAGCAAGTTCTTCCTTAATTTTCATTGTAATGTTTAAATATAAATATAAATACTTCAGAACAGTATTGATAGAAAATTTTTAACAAATTTTTTGTGGTTCCATTTTATGCACAGAATGATGATGCTCTTGTAGACTATTTCTTGGATGTGATGTCAGGTACAAAAAGCCATAATGGACAACTGGTATCCAACCTTCTGTTGAATAATTTATTAGGGACACTGAATTCTCTTGATGTGGACATAAAAGACAGGTGAGATATGCTGTTCATATGTTAATACAATATTTTTTTATAGCGTAATCACTTGTTTCATCCTCAAGGAGTTACCTTCCATGGGTTTGTCAGAGCTCCTTGGTGACCAAACTAATATCAAAGAATTCTCTTTTAGTCGGTCTCTTGGCGAGGTATTGTGTAATAAACAGGTTTTGACGTAGGAAAACCCGATTTTTGGTAGTCGCTGTTGAGTCTTCCAGGAGTTACCCCTCCATGGTCTGCAAGAGCTCTATGGTGACTAGACTAATATCAAAGAAATATCTTTTAGCCTGGTCTTGTAGCTGGGTATTGTGTTGTAACGATAAACACTATAACACATGGAGTATAATGGACTCAGAGATAAGAGGGCATTTTCCCTTATCTTTAGTGAAATTGAACCCAGTTTTTCAACGTCAAAACCTACAAGAAGAAGTGACTATTGCTCTTGCGCGTCCGCCATTTATTTACAACTGGGCCGGTAAAAGACCAGGAGCTATTACTATCTGCTGGTCACTGCAGGATGATCCCTTGCCCAAATCCCATGCCTTTTTGTCAGGGAAGTGGGAGGGTTTTGAGGACTCAACAGCGACTTTATAGTGTAGTCGCTTGTCTCTTCCTCAAGGAACTTTACAAAGAAATTGACAGGTGACGAAAAGGCTTAAGCTCTCAAATTTTAATCCCAACAACCCAAAGAAAAAACATTTCAAGCCCCCATTCTTTATTCTAAAAAACCCCTAGGGTTTGGTAACAAAAACAAGAAACCAAGCAAGAACTTAAGTTTTTAGTGTGAGGTTCTGTAGTGACTTACCTAAGCATGCTGGGTATGGTTACAGTATTGTCACACCTTCCCCAGCAATAGTCAGCATACCCACCCGTTAGGAAGACCTGTGGTTTTCTGGTGTAGTGCTTATGGGGTCAGGACTAACCATACCACCTACTGATACATACAGATACACAGTGTAGTTGAATTTGTTCAAGCTCATTGCAGTAATGTTTTAAGAATGCTGTATCTGATGACCACCCTGTACATTTGGATACTTCTTCAAAAGAGACATTTCTGAGAAGGCCAACGATGTACTTGCTTTCCTAATATCATGTGACCTAGGAAAGGAGTGTGGGTTTGCCTTTTTAGTGAGGGACACTAAAATTATTCTCAGCCCTTTTAGAGAGAGTGGTTTATTCGTGCTAGAGCGTAGGAAAATCTGCGTGCGGACACAATGCCGAATGCACTTACAGTATGCCGAAGCCAAGAAGTTGAACGGACAGGAAGAAGAATGGACGTGATGCCAAACGGCCAGGAAGTCGAACTGACTGGAAGCCTAACTGACCGGAAGCCGAATGGACAAGATGCTGAATATGTAAGAAGTCGAAAAGAATAGGATAGATTAATTAAAACTGTTATTTGCAATTTATTTCACCAAAGATATAGGATAGATGATTATAATCATTATATTTGCAAATTTTCTTCACAAAATATTATTTTGAAAACAATGTAATTCATAACCTAATAATGAAGTGAAATAACTTACAAGCACATGCAATAAATCATAATGTAAAAAAATAAAATTAAAACTTTTATTATGTAATTAAAAATTGTTATCATTGCAACCATTATTTGCAGCTTTCTTTTACACCATTATTTGCATCTTTCTTTTACAAAATATTATTGAAAACAATGCAAGTCATAAGATGATAACATAAAAATAATGTATAAATATTTTACTAATTAAAAATTGTAAGCTAAAGCACCTAGGAAACCTAGGCCGTCTTCTTTGTTATAGGCATTGCAAATAGACTTAATTCTTTCATTGATGGCATCATATTTTTTATTTGACCGGGAAATATTGATTCCCATAGATGTCTGTTCGATTAAAACTTCATTTGTAGCTTGTTCTCTCCCAATAATTCTAAAAAGCTTGGGTAATGTGGGATGCATTATATTAAGCCTTTTTTGAAAGCCACATGCCAAACTTCAAGCGAATTGTTGGTTTGGGTGAATTATCCACAACACGGGAGTGAACTGACAATAATTCTACGTCGAAAAGTCTTCCTTCTGCATTCCCCTATTTTGTTGTGAATAGCTAAAATTCACTTGAAACCCCTCTAAAACACTTAGGAAAAGCCTATTTTCATGTTTAAACTCTCAAAATAAGCTAGAAAGTCGATGGAAATTAACGTTTCTCAATCGTGGGATTTGAAATTGAGACCGCGAATATGGGGTTTGTACTTTAACCATTCAAATAAACTTGAAAGTCATCAGTTGTTGGATCTAATTAAGCAAAAGTTTGTCAAGAGCCTGCAATTGTTTAATAATGTGTGCATTCTCAGGTTAGGCATACCAGTTTTGCAGTCCGCTGGCTTGAATGTTGTGCCATAGGCATTGGCAATAAAAAAAACGGGAAAAAATAATGTTTTGGAAAGTTTGCTTAACACTATTACTACTGCTTTTTAAATCTGATGTTATGGAAGCTGGATAATTTACTCCGCTGTTTTTAGGAAATAAAAATTTAAAATTTCGTTGTAAGTTCTTTCATGTGCTAATACTTGCTATACAATAAACTAAAGGCCAAGTTTTGTTTCCTAAACAATCGCATGGATAGTATATAACTGTTTGCCTTGTGGGCAAAGTCGAGTGTTCCATCTCCAAACCACGTTTGCTTTTTTGATGAAGAGTTCTAAATCTTTGGGTTAGAAATAACATCATCATCTTTCATACATCCCAAAGTTCTCTCCTCGCGTTGTTCCTTCCAAAGCTTCGACCATTTCTACCTTTCTTGCTCTTTGTATGATTCTTTCAGAGTTTCTTTCTTAGGTAGGACTCCAGGTACACTAAATTGCAATTCTTCCAATTGCATTCTAATTGTGGTGCTCGTTACCTCTTCCGATTGCTCAGTCTTACTCTTCATACCGTCCAATACTTTAAAACCAAATTATGATCCCCATCAGGTGGATTTGCGTTTTCCATGCATTGCTTATGTACTCATCATCAATCGTTTTATCCACAACGCACCTACACCATTTGTGAAGTTTCTTCCTCCTCATGCTGTCTTAATGAAATATCCACAACTCAAGCTCATTTGAAAAAGAATTTCTTAGAAAAATAATTTGTTTTCCTTGTTACCAGTAACCAAACTGGTAATGATCTATTTAAGGTTTGTTGTAATTATCTAATTTACGACCCACCAACAAGATTGTTTCGACTTCTTGTACATTCGGCCTCATGTCTGTTTGGCATTTTACCATTCGGAATTCTGGCCATTTTGGCATCACGATCATTCTTCTTCCCGTCCGTTCGTATTAATGTCCGTTCGCCTTCCATTTAGCTTTTGTCCTACTACCAGAAAATTGGACCTTCTGGGATGTTTGCTGTGACCTCTAGGTAAACCCTAAGTGCTTGAACTGGACATAATGTTTTGTCTGCTAAATTGAGTTTTCTTATAAGACTAGGAGATTTCCTTCTTAAAGGGTCCTTAATCTTGGCCAGGAATGATGGGCCAGTGGACAATAATAATTGATTGCCAGCTGTTTGCATGATGTATCGTCACCATCTAGGAGAGCCCAGTTCACTAATACGAGGTCCTGATGCTAATACAATCAGGAAGATCGCCTT
Source organism: Macrobrachium rosenbergii (assembly GCF_040412425.1). Taxonomy (NCBI): domain Eukaryota; kingdom Metazoa; phylum Arthropoda; class Malacostraca; order Decapoda; family Palaemonidae; genus Macrobrachium; species Macrobrachium rosenbergii. The sequence goes on along the minus strand of NC_089748.1, from coordinate 86,441,288 downwards.
TTGTAGCATGTGAGTAGCGGTTGTATTGGGTCTGCTGAGTTGAGGGGTTGATAGAAGTCTAAGCACCTTGTTCACGGACCAAGTAATTGGAAGTCTTTCAGGACCAGGTCTTTGTAGAGCAAAAATGTGTTTTTAGAAAGGAAGTGACAACTTCTTTGCTGGAGTCAATTATAAATTAATGCAATAGTTCTGTTAATGTTGCCTGTATTTCATGATTGTTTGTAACCACATGTACATTTCAGTCTTCAAAAAGGGTATATAAGAAAATTTTAAAGAGTCTCTATAGAAATCTTGACTGGGCTCTCATGATGGATATAATCTAATCATGTCTTCCATACGGATTGGTGTTGCTGGATAGTTGATGTCAGTAATTTTTGCACTAGGTACCTAGCCATGTTGGGTGAGTAGTTTTCTCAGTAGGTAATATTTAAAAAATCCATACATGAAGGTCGAAGCATGTTGGTTATTGTTTGAAAAGAGTGGTTGTCCAACATCCGCTCTGTTGAGGCTATCATTTTCCTTGATAGAGAGTCTGCTATTACATTGAGAGACCCTGTGAGGTGAATTGCAGACAGGTGCCACTTCTTTACTTGCACCATCCAAAGGATGGCTAGCATTATCATATTGAGAGGAGGTGAGCCTGATCGTGATCTCTTGATGCAGGACATTGCAGTCATGTTGTCTAGAACCAACAGAATGTGTGTCTTTTCTGGGGTTTGAGTTTTTTGAGAGACAAAAAGACAGCCATCAGCTCCAGGAAATTGATATGACAATTCCTCAGAGTAGGTAACCACCTCTTTACCACCTGACAATCCTCCCAATGTCCTCCCCAACCTGTCAACGAGGTATTTGTATGTGTTGTAACTCGTACAGATGGAGGAGTCAGGGTGACCTGTTTCGCCAGAGATTCCTTACAGGTCCAAAGCCGAAGTATCTCCCCAACTTTCTGATTTTTTTGGTGAGATCGGTCTCGCATCTTTTTTCTTGTGTGCGATAGCCAGAATTTGTTCATGTTTTTCAATTGCAGTCTGAATGTTGGATCTGTTACTGATGCAAACTGCAGCGCTCATCATACATTCTAATTGCCGTCTGGAAACTCTGGGCTGTGCAAAGAACGTTTTGAGGTTTCCTTATTATGTTCTCAGTATCGATGGGGAGAGACAACAGGCCGGGAAGAGTATCCCAACACAGTCCCAGCCACTGAAAGTGTCTGCTGGGCGTGAGGCGGGATTTTTTCCAATTTATTATAAAACCTTTTGGCTGTAGTCTGTTGACCATTGCTCTTAGCTTTTTCAAGCACTCTTTTCCTGTGGGGCCCACAGATTAACCAGTCATCTAGGTATTAGTTGTGTCCTTCTTCTCTGAGATCCCAAACAACTACTGTTGCTAGTTTTGTAAAAATTCTTTTGGGGCAATTTTTAGCCCAAAAGGTATGATTTTGAACCTGTATGTATCTTTCCCTATCCGGAACCGCAAGAAGGGGCGGAAGGGAATGGTGACAGGGATATGCCAGTATACATCTTTCAGATCTGTAGAAACTGTCCAAATCCCTTTTGGAATGATTGAATGTACTTGGACAATGGTAGTCATCCGAAACTTTTGGCAAGCAATGTACTTGTTCAATGTTGATAGGTCAACGATCACTCTTTGTTTGGAGGAATCCTTTTTGGGAACAATGAAGAGACATGCTTGGTGGTAAACATACGAATGTTTCTCTATGGCTCCCTTTAAGGGACCGCTGCATGTAATCTTCCAGAGAGGGGTTTGATCTTTGAAAGAACCCCTTTAAAGGAATGGGTGTTGAGATCATTTCCACCCCAGCCCATTGAGAATAATGCTGTGTCCCCAAGGGGAAGACTTCCATTCCCTTTGGTGTCTTTGAAGCCGACCCCTGACCAAACAATTCCTGTTGGTATCCCCCTCTTCCTCTACCTTTGCCCTTGATAGGCATTCCTGGCATTGCTTTTCCTTTGCCTTTATAAGACAGTTTTTGGACCTTGTGAAAAGGATGTCCTTGTTGATGTGGTTGTTGTTGTCCCTCTGTAGGGAGTTGTCCCTTCTGACCACCTATCTGTTTTTGAGGAAAACTTTTGGAGGTGACTGAAGGCTTACATGATTTTTTATCAAAGCAAGCCTTTTTTTGGGTTGGGTAAAGGGAAATTTCGGGTTTTTTGTTCCTGAATTCCCCTTTTCCCAGGAGAGCGTACACTACAATTTTGTTGGCATGCTTGCTCGTTGAATTACAACAGAATCATCAAACAGGTCCTTACAAAAGGGGTTAGACTGTAATAAAGCAGTCACATTGGGAAGTGACTTCTTGGAGCCTTCCAATGTTTCCATTCGCGCTTGTATACGCCAGTCTTAAAAGTCATAGTGTGCTTCCCATAGGGTTCTCATAAGACTTTTAGCCACAACAGCAAAAATTGTCCTGGAATCTTCTGGAAGCCTTTTGGCGGCAACTTCTAGCAAGGTGCAAGAAGTTAAGATAATAAGGAGGTGGGTCCTAGCACGGAATTCTGACAGGGCTGTCTCATCTGAGATTCTTCTCATAGAGGTCCCAAATTGCTGAGTAGTTACATCTAGAGGGAGCTTATTCCTTTCAAAAGGGAGCTGCAGTGTTACCCATTCCCTGGTGGAATTTTTCGAAACCGGGATGACTGTGGCAAATGGTTTTAGTTATGTCTCTCGTTTTCTAGTTACTACATAATTCTGAAAATCTGCCTTCACATGATTAACCCTTAAACGCCTACTTGACGTACCATACGTATGACTAAAATTGTCTGTTGGGTGTCATTACTGGACGTTACCATACGTTGACTAAAAATGCTTTTTTAAATATTCGGCGGAAAAATAATTATAGGCCTAGTTTGCCTGGTTTTAAATCACACCAGAGGGATGCTGGGAGCTCAACAAGCTGTTGTTTTGTTTATGTTTACACCCAGACGCCATCATGCGCCGAGGTCCTCCCTTCCCCGGTACCCAGAAAGCATCAGCTCCTATACGTCCGATATATTTTTTGACGCATCCGTGTTTTGCAGAACTTTGGCGAGTGTTTGTGTATTTGTGAGGCAACAGGACGTTTGCAGAGATGTCCCAATGTCGTCAGGACCGTGAAAGGCGATATTGCCTGTCAGTAGTGAGCGTGTGAGACGAATGTTTTTAGACTGGGATGCTGGAGAGGGACCAAGCACCCAAGATGACCCAGCTTCAACGCCGTGTTGTGCGGCCATGTGTGACCGTTTGGGACCAAGGACCACATCCTGTGCCTTTTATGACCCTAGGAAGCATCGGGGTGTCCTGAGGGGCATCCGTATTAAATTTTTGAAAAACTTTTTCCTTCGCTGAAAATCCTAGCATTTCTTGAGTCACCTTGTTGTAATTTTTCGCCATTTTATATTATTCGTTACATAAAGTGTTATACATCAAAATGTGCGCAATTTCATGTAGAATACAACAAAAAATAAATCATTCTTTTTAGCTTTCAACAGTTTTGAAATATTTTCATTTAAATCACGATAACTGACAAAATTTTAACATTCGGTCAATTTGACTCGACCAAATGCTCGAAAACGCAATCGTAAGGGGACAAATTCTTACATTCTAGTAACAATCAATCATTTACCTTTATTCTGCAAAAACAGAAAGTCTCAGCACAATATTTTGATTTATGGTGAATTTTTGAAAAAACTTTTTCCTTCGCTCCGCAAAAAATCCTAGCATTTCTTGAGTCACATTGTCATAATTTTTTCGCCGTTTTATATTATTCGTTACATAAAGTGTTATACATCAAAATGTGTGCAATTACATGTAGAATACAACAAAAAATAAATCATGCTTTTAGCTTTTACCATTTTTGAAATATTTTCATATAAATAACGATAAATAGAAAAATCAACCTTCGGTCAACTTTAACTCGATCGAAATGCTCAAAACGCAATCGTAGTTGCCAAAATTCTTACATTCTAGTAACAATCAATCCTTTACCTTCATTTTGCAACAAATGGAAAGTCTCGGGCACAATATTTCGATTTATGGTGAATTTTTGAAAAAAACTTTTTCCTTCCATCCGCGTGCGCGAACTCTGCTAAAAATAGTAGCATTTCTTGAGTCACCTTGTCGTAATTTTTTCGCCAATTTATATTATTCGTTACATAAAGTGTTATACATCAAAATGTGCGCAATTTCATGTAGAACACAACAAAAAATAAATCATGCTTTTAGCTTTTATCATTTTTGAAATATTTTCATATAAATAACGATAAATAGAAAAAATCAACCTTCGGTCAACTTTAACTCGATCGAAATGGTAAAAAAATGCAATTGTAAGCTAAAAAAAACTTACAGTCTAGTAATATTCAATCAATTTCCTTAATTTTGAAACAATTGGAAAGTCTCTAGCACAGTATTTCGATTTATGGTGAATTTTTGAAAAAAAACTTTTTTTTACGTCCGCGCATTACTAATTCATGCATCATTTTGTGATAATATTTTCTCTGTGTTGCTTTAATCGTTTTACAATCTGTTATATACCAAAATCATCGCAATTTAGTGTACAATACAACTAAAAAAAATTAACTCATTAGCTTTAACTGTTTTGCTTACAGCACGATTTGTATACAATTATATACGAGTTTTTTTTTGTTTCGCTGTCATATTCCAATATTTATATATGATAATGGTATTTTTTTTCATTTCTGATGGTTGCATACTAAACTTAAGGCAATGAGAAAAAAAGGAGCCAAAAATGAACTCTTAATCTTAAAAACTAAGCGTGCTGTGGTTTTTTGAAAAACTTTTTTGTATAGCAAATAGCTCCCGAACGCACTACCGCATACAGGAGACGTTTTTGTAAATAGGGGCTTCGGCGTTTAAGGGTTAATTATTTTAAAAGTGAAGGGACAGAAGGCTGGGGCTACTTGGTGAGCAAGTTGGGTTTTATTCATAATGGGTGTATAGATCCATTTTCCATTGATCTGGTAAAGGGTGTTATAGCTTTTAATGCTATGGGCACAGGTAAGAGAACTGTTTCTTTTTGTGGTTTCTCCATGTCTGGCAAAGGTGGTACCAGGCACCATTCTGTATTAGGGAATACTGCCATCTGTAAACTCCACATATACAACTTCGATCATGGTTTTTCTCTCATTAATTAGATACTTACCATTGGGAGAGAAAATGGACATTGAGGTGTCTCACAAAGGATTATCAGTATCATCAGGGGTGAATATTGGTAGCCCTATTATCATTTGATCTGAAGTTATGTAGTCCAAACTGGCCATTTTGTTGGTTCCAGTTGGAATTCTAACCTTAAGACATTTTTTGTACTGAATTTGTATCCACTCTCCTTTTTTGGTTACAGGATGCAGTATTTTTTACACTTTGGAGTGTACTTGACTGACTCAATTTCCATAATTTTCTGTTCGGAATCATGTGATACAGTATGTCCATTACATACTGCCATTCTGTGGCAAGGGCATCTTTGATGTTACTCATAATTTCCTTATGTAATTGATCAAATACCACAAACTGTGCATCCCTTTTTGGGGAGCTTGCGCAATCTGACTGAGCGGCCACAGCTGAACTGTAATTGCCTGTTACCCAGGGGGCCAGAGGTCCTGGGTGAGTTACTATACCCCACCAAATATGTAGTCATTTCAGTTGGGGTTAGGTGGATCCTAGTATCCCTTTTGGGGGAAGGATCCTGTTCAGCTTCTGATAGCTGCCTGGGGGACTGAATTACTTTTGGAAGGTTTCCTCCATGGTTAGCTGAAATTTGTGTCCCTGATCCCTCTGGGTTCAACAAGGTCATTTTGGTAGCAATATCAACTTCATGTTCTTTTGTAAGAAAGTCACCTCCCAGTGAAGATTCCTCTACTTCCTTCGCAGGGTTAACCTGGGAGGTATTGGTGACTAATGTTACTGGGTTTTAGCCCAAAAATAGATCTGCTGAGAAAGGGTTAAATATCTTCTTCCAGAGTTCTACCGGAAAGATATAATCTCCCCCTTCCTTACCCTTGCTGAACCCCAGGAACCATCGAGACAGCTTTAAATGAGCTGTTTCATCCTTAAAACTTGCTGCCAGGAGCATACTACAAATTTTGCATATATCTGGTGACCAAGTAAATTTTTCTTGTTTTTTACGAGGACTATGTTCATGGCAGGTGGTATGGGCCTACCCACTAGTAAAATGTGAACCGAGCAATTTGCTACGGAACTCTTGAGCTGAGGGTCCTGCATAATGGAGGCCTGTAGTGAAAAAAACCAAGTTGTTATTAGAAAATAATTAGTATAAATTGTTTTTAATAAGGGACACTTCTGTAGATCGCTATATCGTTAGTATACTCCATATTACTGGTTAACTTTATTACAAGTGTGTTGTTATAATACATTATATTAAATATCTATGTTAACTTAAACCCTTTGAGGTTTAGGTTAGTTTTGACACCCATATATGACTGTATTACTTAAACTATTAGTCCTTTGCAATGGCTATGTGAAATTTTAATTCTAAATTGTTATGTCATTCAGACTAATCTTCTATGAACTAATTTGTTTAAGTAACCCAAGCTACTGTTTTATATAGCTTAGGTTAATGCTTCAAGTATAATCTAAGTAAGCTAAGAATAGAGGATTTCTAAGAGGTTCTCGGTTAACCTACTCTAAGCCACTGCCTATTTTAGGCATATTTAAAATTTAAAGATATATGCTATACAGAAAATAACTCTCTTATAATCTGGTTTTCTGTTTTATGTGGCCGAGACTACCCTTTTGTCTGACTCAGCCACGCTGTTTTTATGCTAATAGTAGGATATATTAGGTTTGATAACCTTATGTTCATTTAGTGGAAGTTACCATGGTAAAAACTGCAGAGGATCAGAAAAACACAACCTTGTTTACTTCTGAAGAGAACGCTTACACTGCGATACAAGTCATGGGGCAATGTGCCTATCTCAAAGAAAATGATCTCCATAGCAGTCTTTTATTAAGGATGCAGTCAATTTTAACAGGATATTCCCTTAACAAGGGGGTTCCTACTTAATCTGGTTAGGCTACTGCCTGTTCTAGGCTTATATCACTTTTAAGGATATAGGCTACATAAGACCCTACTAGTATTGTAGCCTTACAGATAGGCTACCGAGTCGTAAAAAACTAGATTGTTTTATTGAGCTTAGAATACTATTTATATATAATCTTAGGCTTAATTGTTCTTTCTTAGCCTAGTATAGGCTAATCCAGATTATTATAGATCATTTTAAATATGTAGGCTATGTAAAAACAGAAACTTACTACACTGAACCTTTCAAAACTTCATGGAGGAGAGTGGAGAGGCCGCACCCAACAAGCTGAGGGCTCTAGTGAACTGTATATCCCCTTCCAAGGATAGAGGACATGGTGCACAGTCTTGCAAAGTACAAGGTGTTTTCCACATTTGACTTGAAGAGTGCATACCACCAAATTAGCATTAAAGAGAGTGAGAGGAAGTACACTGCTTTTGAGGGTGCAGGGAAATTATATCAGTTTTGCAGAGTTCCATTTGGTGTCACTAATGGAGTAGCAGTATTTCAGAGAGCTATGGATAAGTTAGTTGAAGATGAGGGTCTTAAAGACACTTTCCCATATCTAGATAATATTACTGTAGCTGGATCAACTCAGGAGGAACATGATAGCAATGTTAAGAAATTTTTGGAGGTTATTCAGAAACGGAAGCTTACCCTCAATGAATCTAAATCAGTTATGTCTGTGCCTACAATCAATGTTCTTGGGTATTGTGTTGGTAATAATGTCATAAGGCCTGACCCTGACAGATTACGTCCTCTCCAGGAATTACCACCTCCCACAAATATAGGGTCTTTGCGAAGAGTTCAAGGGTTGTTTGCATATTATGCTAAATGGATTCCTGGCTTCTCCGATAAAATCCAACCCTTGATAAACACAAAAACTTTTCATTGAGTGAATCAGCACTAGCTGCCTTTAACACTTTGAAAAAGCAGCTTACGGGTGCTTCTCTAAGGTCTGTGGATGAGAGCCTTCCTTTTGTTGTGGAGTGGATGCTTCAGAGGTCGCTATCTCAGCAGTATTGAACCAGGGTGGCAGGCCAGAAGCCTTCATGTCAAGAACGCTTCAGGAAGTGAGTTGCATTATCCTGCTGTAGAAAAGGAAGCTACAGCTATTATTGAAGCGGTTCGCAGTGGAGTCATTTCTTAGCCAGAAGACATTTTACTCTGATTACTGATCAGCGCTCTGTGATGTTCATGTTAGATAACAGAAAAAGAACCAAGATAAAGAATAACAAGATACAAGAGTGGAGGCTTGAGCTGGCATCATTCAGTTATACGATACAATATCGTCCTGGAAACAGAATGTTGTGCTGGATACCTTGTCTCGTGCATACTGCTGTTCTGTTTTCCCAATGTTGAAGCTTACAGACATTCATGAGAATCTTTGTCACCCTGGGGTAACTCGGCTTTTGCATTTTGTGCGATCTAAAACCTCCCTTTCTCAACAGATGATGTGAAAAAGGTGTGTGCTTCTTGTAAAGTCTGTGCACAGCAAAACCACGATTCCATTGTTCAGCACAAGGGGTCCTCATTAAAGCCACACAGCGATGGAACGCCTCAGTATTGATTTCAAAGGACCTTTGCCTTCCACCACAAACAATAAGTACATACTTACAGTTGTTGATGAATACTCGCGTTTTCCTTTTGCATTTCCTTGTTCAAATATAAATTCAAAAACAGTAATCAAATGTCTTGAGTCTATCTTCAGTCTTTGTGGAATGCCAAGTTTCATCCATTCAGATCAAGGTTCTTCTTTCATTTCTCAAGAACTGAAGATGTACCTTTCTCAGAAGGGAGTTGCAACAAGTAAAACAACACCTTATCACCCAATAGGTAATGGTCAGGTTGAGAGGTACAACGGAATTATGTGGAAGGCTGTTTGTTTAACACTTGAATCTCATGGTTTGAAGAACCAACACTGGGAGATGGTGCTTCCCGAGGTTTTGCATTCAATAAGATCACTCTTATGCACTGCAACCAATGAGACTCCACATGAGCGTTTCTTCAGGTTCCAACGACGTTCTAGTTTCGGAAATGGATTACCAACATGGCTTTTGACCCCTGGGCAAGTGTTATTGCGGCGGCATGTTAGTTCTAGCAAACACGAACCATTAACTGATCAGGTAGAACTTGTTGATGCGAACCCAATGTACGCAAGTGTCAAATATCCAGACGGGCGTGAGTCAACTGTGTCTATCCGTGACTTAGCTCCAAGTCCTGAGAGTCCGACGACTCTTGCACACCCGCATGAAGCACCAGGAAATATAGAGACTCCGGGTTCACCCACAACGCAAGATGTACAGCCTCATACTAATCACGACTCTCATTCATTCACTGAGCCCACTGAGTTAAGGAGGTCGACTCGCGTGTCAAAGCCCCCCGATCGTTACGGATGGGACTAATCTGATATTTTTGACATGGTATCCATTTTGTTAATGTTGAATAAATTGTTATAAGACTGAAACACTTGGTAGCAAACTACAAGCTTTATTCAACAAAATACCGGCTCTCAGATCTATAACATAAACAGACAAAATATCTAGCGTTAGTCATACAACACATACAACATAAACAACTTATGACAAACATAACAGAACAAAATAAACACACGTAAATTTACATATCAACAGAGGAACTGCAAGAGGGGAACTACACTTTCGCCTGTGGTGCAACTGTAACTAACCGTACACAGTGATACCAAGCATGAAAACAGTTACGCTAGTGTCGCCAGTGTACAATAATTACCACAACCTTATAGTTAGTATACTATTATTGTCTAACCCAGGTTGTTGTTTATATCCAGTCCTAGGCTATTTGGTCTACTATATAAAACAGTAACCCAGTAATGTGTAACCTTATAGTTAGGCTATCACTTACTCTTATGTAGGATACTGCCTAATCTGGATTTTCTGGGATCGACCTGTGTCGCCAAGTGAAATGTCCCATATAGCACACATTTCTAGGTATAAATATTGCTAGGTATACCAGAGAAAAAAGCTATACAGCTAATAGGATGCCAGAGTTACTACCTCTGGATTGATCATCCTTATAGGATGTCGGTATGTCATCTAGGAGCGAGTGGAAGCCACTACCACAGATGCTTAACCCAATAGATCTCTCCTCTCCAAAACCCCTCTACCTAAGAGGTGCCGATACAGCGGTCCTCCTCCGCTCGCTACTACTAATTCTACTCATAATCCCCATCCGCTTATAGCACGCCTTGACGACAACACGCGTTGTTTTCGTTGTGTTATTTTCGCATTATTTTTTGCCTTATTTGGATTTTCTGAATCTTCATGATGGCCTCCATCGATCAGGACGCATCTTCATCTAAGTTGAGTATTCAATTTTGTTTGTTTTGGGACTCGGTTGGACTAATTATGTCCCGTTTATTTACTTGGGCCTGGTCGGCTCGGAGCCGCCATTTTCGTGTTCGCTCGTGGCTGTAGTCCCCAGCCTTATCATGCTCATATCTTCTTTTGTCTTGGACGTTTGAAGATTATTTAATTATGCTCCTCTTTTATAATGATAGTTTCAATTTTCGCTCGATCTGACGCGATCGGCTGTTATTATATTTTAGATAGTGGAAAGTGAGGCCTAGCCTAGCCTTTCCTTCATGTGCTTTATGTAGGTGCATTTTGTAAAATGTTTTGTTATTATACCATTTCAATTTGATTATGTATCAATATCTTTGCGTCTGATTTTGAATAGTGTTTTATTTTAGCCTACCTGACTAGTTTGGCTCAGTCAAATCTCGAAGGTAGGCTAAGCTGGCCCAATCTTTCTCCTAACTTTGGCTTCTAGGCCTAGGTAGGTAGGTTTTCTTGGGTGGCCTTCGTTCGAAGTTTGGGTGCAGGCCCGTCCTCCCTGACCAGTTTGATTCATCAAATCTCGGAAGGTGTGGTTTGGTGCTAGCGCTCTTTTCTCGTTCGTCCCTTGGCGTGTTCTAGCCTCCCTACCCAGGTGTTGCCTTCGGAAGGTTAGGCTAGGCCATAGATATTATTATTATCTATTTCGCCTTACTGTGTTTATCTCACTCCCATTTTATCAGACGTGATCTCACTTGGCCCCTTTGGGGCATTTTTAGAGCAAAGCTCATTTGCCCCTTTAGCTTGAGATGACGCCGTGGAAGGTGCCTAGGCACCTGACCCGTTGCAGTCGCCATGTTTTCTCTGCCCCTGCTTCTCTGCCGCCCGCCATCCGATTCGTTCCGGCAGCTATCGTTAGCTCGCTTTAGCTCCTAGTAGGAACAATAGCTTGAGCGTCGTTGCCTTCTGTTTACGGGCGGAATTGTAGAGAGGCGGAATGAATACCATTTTCAATGTTATTATTACTGTAGTTTCCGTGAGCGGTGTTCTGAAACCATTCCCGGAACCTTCGCTCCGGCAACTAGCCCTCTCCGGTTGTTGATTCATGTGTGGTTATTTTACAAGACGCTCCGGCGTCATCGGAATTGCTTTCCGGTGTGATCGACTTCAGGTTTGGCCTACCTGTTCAGATTGCATTGGAGCGTTCCGCCGTAACCCCAGTTCTCAACTCCGGCGTAGTGAGGAATATTATTACTTTAAGTTTTTATTAGTTTAGTTTTTTACCACAGCCGTGAAGCTGTTCCGGCGCTTCTCCTTGATACTCATGTATCAATTCCTCTTACAGGTGGTTCATTGCCAGGAGCCAGGCTGTAATGCCTACCTTCAGCAACCCTGTGGCCACGTAACATGCAGGTCGCATGCCGGCTGTGCAGTCGAGGTGGACGATCATCTCGTCTGGCATCCAGACGGCTGTGATGTGTGCTACGCCCTTTATCTGGATGTGATTGATGATTGGCACGTTAACCTTTATTTCACATGAATATTTCAAAGCAGCTTCGAAGTATACCTGATTAAATGATAGAATCTATTTGTCAATTCCTTGTATTGACATTATATCTGGTTACAGGTCCCTCAGTCCCGCTCAAGCCTCATCTCTGGCTACCTTGAAGATCTGGGGTCGGCGGCCGGTCGCAACGTTGGTCAGGGCGCCCTATGTTCTGGCAGAAGACATTTGCAACATCCTCTACCCTATGGCCAGGGCCTCTGCAGCAGTAGCCCCGAAGGGCGGAACCCCTGATCAACAGGATTAGGCTCGAGACTCAGATCCCGCCGGAAGAACATCAAGAACTGTGCGGGGAAGTGGCCGAGGAAGTGGCCAACATCAATCTTAACATCGAACCGATGGCCATCGACCCGGAGGAGGAAGGTAGGGATGTAAGTGAGGCAGGTAAATTTAAGAATTCATTGTCTCTTAGCTCTCCTGCGCCTTCGTCTTCATCCTTTCAGGATTCTCTAAGGTCTCCACCCTGGGGGGCCTGCTCGGGTCGGTGATCCCAAGGTGAAGTCCTTAATGAAGACGAAGACTTTACCTAAAGTGTCAAAACCCCAAAACCCCATCCATGCCGAGCTCCGCCAGGTCGTCGTTGGCCCCCAAGCCTTCGACTTCCTCCCAGAAGGCTACTCCCCTTCTAAGGGCTCGAGATCGAAGGCAAGCAGGTCTAAGAAACCTGACTTTGACCCTGAAGCCTTCATGGGAAGCTATGATGAAAAAGCTTTCCGAACAGGTCAATTCCCAATTTGAGGCGATGTCTCGAGATCTCGCCTCGAGCCTTGAGACGTCAGCCAAATACGTCCAATCCTTAGCGGAGAAGGGTTACGCCATCCCAGATGCCTCAAAGTTGCCCGCTTATGAGGATTGTAACCCTTGGCGTCTCGCCTTTAATGCCCCCTTCGCGAATGGTAAGTTAACCATTGAAGGTTGTGGCACCCGCCCTGTGGAAGACTACGAGTTCTTCCCGGCGGATCTTGTTTTTCCTTTCCCGGGGTACGCCTGTCTATCTGAAGAAGCCCTGGTGAGGGAAGATAAGGTCCCCAAGGAGACGGTGATCTTCCCCAGGGACCAAGCGCAGTCGGCATGGGTTAGAATTCTCTCTGACTGGGAGTGCGCAAACATCAAACTGACTCCACACAAAGGGTGGTTCACGATGTTCATGGTCAATGAGGATATTCCCACCCCTTGTACTTCCAAAATCGCAGAGCTATCTCTTCAGGCCAGAACAGAGGAGAAGCCGATGCCACAGCTTCGTGAGACGGAACCTACATCTCTTCTCTTTCCGGAGACCTAGATTGCTGGGTTGGGGCTCCGAAACTTTCACTGTAGGTAAGCTGGATCCGGAGTGCGCTTCAGATCTTTTCAGTGAACAGTTACCCAGGATTCGGAGTCTCTGATCAAAGCAGAGTATGATGCTAGGTGCCGTCTCAGCAGGTCCATCAACTCCGTCACCTCGGGGAGTTGACATCTGCCGTGGTATAAGGATGAACCTCTGTTCAGGATCCTGACCAAGTCACTTCTGGCCACGTTCCAGAGTGATTTATATGATTTTGTGGTGGCAAGAAGGAACTGCCGGAAATTTGTGCTGGCTGACGCTACCATCCATCATGAGCTGAACAAGCTCATAAAATCTTCTGTCTGGGGTACCAACCTCTTTCCTGAAGACGTGGTTAATTCCGTCATCAGTGAGGCCTCCAGGGCCAATCAAAATCTTAGAATTCGTTGGGGACTTCCTTTCAAGAGGAAGTCTTCGGAGTTTTCGGGCCCTCAGCCTAAAGGTAGAAAAAGAACAAGGAGGTACCACCCATACAAGACACCCCAGACCCAGACAATTGTCCAGGCAGTTCCATTAACCCAGATTACACAGCCTTCCACCTCCAAGGGACATCCCCAATATGTTTTGCTGAACCAGCCAACTCACCACCCTGCTGGTTCAGCAACTTATGTTTCCTCTCCAGCCTTCAACCCCGCTTATGAGTCTCAGGGGTCCTTTCAAGGCTACCGCCAATCTAGGGGCATTAGGGGTCGAGGAAGTTTTCGATCTAGAACCGGATCCAGACTCCAGTCTAGAGGCAGAGGCTCAAGAGGAGGCAGAGATAATAAGCCCTCTAACAAATGAGCCTCCTCAGGTAGGTGGGAGATTACGCCTCTACAGGGACCATTGGACTTTCAGTCCATGGGCCCACAGTATTATTTCAAAGGGCCTAGGGTGGAGCTGGATAGAAGGGCCTCCTCCACCAGTCAGGTTCTATCAGACCCCAACACGGGATCTGTTAGAATATGCAAAAGACCTTCTTTAAAGAAGGCAATAAAGAAAGTCAGGCATCTAAAATTTCAAGGACGCTTGTTCAGCGTGCAAAGAAAGAAGACTGGACAAAAGAAGAGTGACATTAGACCTATCAACTCTGAATTCTTATATTCAATGCGACAAGTTCCCTATGTTGACCGTCTCTCAGGTGCGGACCCTACTTCCCCATGGGGCCGTCACCACCTCTATAGATCTTACAGACGCTTATTATCATGTTCCGATAGCGAAACTTCTCTCCTATCTAGGGTTCAGACTAGGCAAACAGGCTTACTCTTTCAGAGTAATGCCCTTCGGGCTCAACATAGCACCCAGGATCTTCACCAAACTGGGAGAAGCCGTGGTACAGGAACTGAGATCTCAAGGCATCAAGCTCGTGGCTTATCTAGACGATTGGCTAATCTGGGCCCCCAACGACACCGAATGCCGTAAGGCGACCAGGAAGGTCATTCAGTTCCTAGAGTATCTAGGATTTCATAAATACAAAGAAATCTCGTCTGATTCCGACAGCCTGTTTTCAGTGGCTGGGTATCCAGTGGGACTTAAACACCCACAAACTTTCAATTCCCCAGCAAAATGCAAAGAGATAGCCAAAGCAACGAGACAGTTTCTCAGGTGCAAACGAGCCTCTCGTCGACTCAAGAAAGAATCCTAGGTTCCTTCAGTTTGCATCAGTAACAGACCTACTTCTCAAGGCAAAACTGAAGGACATAAATCGGGTGTGGCGAAGACGAGCCAATTACAAATTCAGGGACAAAGTCTCCCTCATACCTCAATCTTAAAGAAAAGACTTCAGCCCTTGGACAACGGCCAAAAGTCTTTCCAAATCAATTCCTCTACAATTCCCCACCAGCTCTGAACATCCATACGGACGATCTCTGACCGGTTGGGGAGGTTACTCACAATACAAGAAAGTTCAAGGAACCTGGTTGAATCCTTTTCGTCACTTCCACATCAACATTCTGGAAGCAATGGCGGTTTTCCTGACTCTGAAACGCTTACGTCCAGCCAGGAACATACATGTCAGATTAGATCTAGACAGTGCAGTGATAGTTCATTGTCTGGACAGGGGAGGTTCCAAGACAAGTCACATAAATCATGTAATGATAGCAATCTTTTCATTAGCAATGAAAAATCTTTGGCACTTGTCAGCCACGCATCTGTCAGGAGTAAGGAACGTGATTGCAGATTATCTGTCAAGAACGACTCCTTTGGAATCAGAATGGTCTCTGCACAAGAACTCCTTCAACTGGATTTGCCAACAGATTCCGGGGCTCCAGGTGGACCTGTTTGCCACGGAATCGAATCACAAACTTCCATGTTACATAGCTCCGAACCTGGACCCTCAGGCTTACGCCACAGACGCAATGTCAGTAGACTGGAACAAATGGCAGAAAGTCTACTTATTCCCTCCAGTAAATCTTCTGTGGAAAGTTCTACACAAACTCAGGTCATTCAAAGGTCGAATAGCCTTAGTAGCCCCCAACTGGCCGAAGAGCAACTGGTTTCCTCTTCTGTTAGAGCTGAAACTCAGAGCCTTTGAGATTCCTCATCCAATATTAACCCAAGTAGTACAAACTCAGGCTGTGTCAGCTTCCTCAGGAATGCTGAATGTCCTAACTTTATGGATTTCATGAAGTTTACGGCTCAGAAAAATGCTAATGTTGAGCCTCTGAACACAATGTTTCTGGAATCAGATAAGAGAGAATCTACTCTCCGTCAGTATGATTCAGCAGTAAGAAAACTTGCTAACTTCCTGAAAGAATCAGACGTTCATACTATGACTACGAATCTCACAATCTCATTTTTTAAGGCCCTCTTTGATAAAGGTCTGGCTGCTAGTACCATTAATACGACTAAATCCGCCTTAAAGAAGATATTTCAGTTGGGATTTAACATTGACCTACATATTTTTCCTCTTATTCCTAAAGCTTGTGCCCGTCTTAGACCAACAACCCGTCCTAAAACGGTTTCTTGGTTTTTAAATGACGTTCTAAAATTAACCTCAGACATAAATAATGAATCTTGCTCTTATTCGACTCTTCTTAGAAAAACCCTGTTTTTAAATAGCCTGGCTTCAGGAGCTAGAATCTCTGAACTTTCAGCCCTTGCTAGAGAGTCGAATGATGTGGATTTCCTCCCATCAGGAGAGGTTCTACTTTCTCCAGACCAAATGTTTTTAGCCAAGAATGAAGACCTCTAATTAGGTGGTCTCCTGGAAGATTATACCTCTTCCGGAGGATCCTTCCCTATGTCCGTAGTTACCTTAAAAGCTTACCTTGAAAGGACTTCAAAGGTCTTCAGGTCCACTTTTGTTAGAGAGAATGGTGGAACCATCTCCTGAATGGTATTAGACAACAAATACTTTATTTTATTAAATAAGCCAACCCGGATTCAATCCCCAGGTCCATGATATCCGGGCTGTAGCCACCTCAGTTAATTACTTCCAACATATGAATTTTGATGAAATTAAGAAATATACGGCTGGAAATCCTCTGTAGAGTCTTTAAACGCCACTACCTTAAGTCCTTGGAGGCTCTAAAATTTTCTGCTGTCGCTGCAGGAACATTGTTTCCCCAGAGTCAGCCTAATATTATGTTATTTTTGTAATTTGTAATTTTGTAACTTGTAATTGTAATTGTATTTGTATTTTGCTTACCCTATCAATTGGTATACCTCTCACCTACCTGCCTCGCTTGTATTCCCGTCCTTTCTACCTCGTTGACTGGGTTTGGGTTGCTTCACAATCCACTCCTGTCTTTGTAGATACCATCCTTGTTGAAAAATTTTTTCACCAAATCTTGTTATTTTAGGTGATGGTTTTTAGTTTAACTGTTAAACCTATTCTTGTAGCTACATTGTTTTGTATTGTTTAGGATAGTAAAAACTTATTTTGTGCATATTTATAATTGATTATTCTATTTTGGATAAGTAAAAAGCATATTCAAAATTAATTTTATTTTTACTTAGTAAAATTTTACATTTTGACAATTAATCCTTTTTGTTTACAAGCTTTTTGGCCAATTCTCTGCTACTATTTCACTCAGCGACAGGGTCAATCCCAGAAAAGGGATTTTGACAAAGGAAAATCTATTTCTGGGTGAAGACCTGTGTTGCTCAGTGAACCCTTCCCTCTCTAATTTTTTTCCCCTAGGCTAGCCAAAAGCTTGGGTGCTATTTCGGGATGGGGATTATGGGTAGAATTAGTAGTAGCGGCGGAGAAGGACATGTATCGGCACCTCTTAGGTAGAGGGGTTTTGGAAAGGAGAGATCTATTGGGTTAAGCATCTGTAGTGGCTTCCACTCGCTCCTAGATGACATACCGACATCCTATAAGGATGATCGATCCAGAGGTAGTAACTCTGGCATCCTATTAGCTGTATAGCTTTTTTCTCTGGTATATCTAGCAATATTTATACCTAGAAATGTGTGCTATATGGGACATTTCACTGGGTGACACAGGTCTTCACCCAGAAATAGATTTTTCCTTTGTCAAAATCCCTTATTTAATTCACTTAAGGGTATGGGTTACATAAAACACAATTACCTTAGCATGTAGCCTTAAAGCTAGGCTACCATCTATCCAGCACAGGTTACTATTTCATCTAGTCCTCGGTTACATGGTATAGGCTAGCGATTTAGTCCAATGATGGGATGTTTTGTAAAAGTTATCACTTAATTTAATATAAGGTACTGCCTAGTCATGGATTATTTAGATCATGCTTAAGTATACAGGCTATATAAAAGGAAAAAGTCTGTAGCCTGTTTATCTAATCCTAGGGTCCTTGGTGTACACTAGAATGCTACCAAGGCCCATAACAAGATATGTCTTAAAAGGTTCTTACATTAATTTAGGTTACTACCTAATCCAGCTTATTTAAATCACCCTTAAAGGTATATAATCCTAGGTTATAGGCTGCAAACAACATCTACTATAGTCTAAAGTATTCTCACTGAATCTGTTAGGCTACCATCTCATGTAGGCTAGGCTATTGTAGACATCGTTGTCTGAAAAGATTATCTAAATTAATTACAACTTGTGGAACATTACTTTAGTTAAAACTTCTAAATAGAATGACAAATTCCTCAAAAAAATGTGCGCTTTTTACAAATAGCAAACAGAGATCATGAGAAAGCACCGACCATGTGCTCTCAAAACAAATGCCAGTTTCTGGCTTTCATACACAAATTAAATACCTGTTCCATAGTTTAAACTAACAACTTTTACTGGAGTTTAAAAATAAGCACTTAACTAGCAAATTTAGATGTTCCCATGATCCTCGCTGATGAAAAACAGAGAATTGAAGAGTTTTTAGTATGGAGCACTGGCTTTACACACACACTTAACATTGACCAGGGAGATAATGGCTCCTGGTCTTTTACTGACCTAGTTGTAAACAAGATGGTGGATGCGCATGCGCAATAGTCACTTCTCTTTCTTGCAGGTTTTGACGTTGGAAAACTGGGTTCAGCTTCACTAAAGATCAGGGAAAATGCCCTCATATCTCTGAGGCCATTATACTCCGTCACTTGTTATAGCCTTTACCATTATGACATAATAGCCTACTCGGCTACAAAACCAGAGTAAAAGATATTTCTTTGATATTAGTCTAGTCACCGCAGAGCTCTGGCAGACCATGGAGGGGTAACTCCTTGAGGATGAAACAAGCAACTACACTATCAAAAATGATAAACACTATAACACGTGATGGAGTATGTAATGGACTCACGGATGAAACAGCTCTTTCCATTATCTTACAGCAAAGCTGTACAGTACTCAGGTTATTTCTTTTGTCAAACCTGCTAGCAAAAGAAGTGATTATAGTGCATGAGCAGTCCACCATACTGTTGACAAGCAGACTGCCATTTACCTTTTGTTGGTCCATTTAGAACAGATATAATTATCGTCAGTGCTCCAAAATTCAGCAATTATGGAAATACCAAAAGAAGCAAGTTAAGTGCTTAGTTTTAAGTCCCAGTTAAAATTTTAAAATTTGTAATTTTTAGTTAATTTGTGTGAAAGCCTAAAAACCCGGCTGTTCTTGCTAACACATGGCTGACGTTAAGTCGTAATTTCAAGTTGTTAGTTGTGAAAAGTGCAAATTGTTTTTAAAATTTGTGATTTATCATTAATATAGGAAATCCTTTCAGATTCTACAATGTCTACAAGAGTGGTTCTCAAACTATGTGTCACAACCCAAAGTTGGGTCACGAAATCAATTGAATTAATTGAATTCTTCTTTTAACCACAAATTACTTATGTAATGTATGTTCATCTTCCTACCACATCCCCTTGACTGAGTTCATGGCAGAGTTTGACAGGCGAATTCCTAAAGAACACATTCGACCCCAGTCATGGGTGAGAATGTCAAAGACCTGCCAGAAAATGCTCCAGGACTCCCAGAACAACTTGTTGAGGTTTAAAATGAAAAGTTGCTGAAAGACCTTTTCAGGGAAGTATCTCTTTCTGAATTCTGGATTCAGGTAAAGAAAGAGAAGTCTATTGTAGGAGTTGAGGCCGTGAAAGTGTTGCTCCCATTTGTAACAACATACCTTTGTGAGCATGGTTTCTCGGCTCTGACTTACATCAAAAGTAAGTCGAGGGACAAGCTTAACCTGGAGAATGATATGAGATACAGCCCTACCACAATGATCCCACGATTTGACAAACTGGTAAATGAGAAGCAGTACCATGGATTTCATTAATTTAGTTTTGTGAGTAAAAAGCAGTGCCATGGCTTTTATTAATTTAATTTTGTGAATGAAAAGCAGTGCCTTGGATCCTATTAATTTAGTTTTGTGAATGAAAAGCAGTGCCATGGATTCCATTAATTTAGTTTTGTGAATGAAAAGCAGTGCCATGGAATCTACTAATTTAGTTTTGTGAATGAAAAGCAGTGACATGGAGTCTATTAATTTAGTTTTTTTTAATAAAAAGCAGTACCATGGATTCTATGAATTTATTTTATGAATGAAAAGCAGTGCCATTGATCCCATTAATTTAGTTTTGTGAATGAATCAGTGCCATGGATCCGATTATTTAGGTTTGTGAATGAAAAGCAGTGCTGTGGATTCTGTTGATTTAGTTTTGTGAATGAAAAGCAGTTCCATGCATTCTATTAATTAAGTTTGTGAATGAAAAGCAGTGCCATGGATTCTATTAATTTATTTTTGATAGCGTAGTCGCTGTTTCGTCCTCAAAGGAGTTACCTTCCATGGTCTACCAGAGCTACATGGTGACCAAACTAATATCAAAGAATTCTCTTCTAATTTAGTTGGTCTTTTGGCCAGGTATTGTGTCGTAATGATTAACATTATAACACATGATGGAGTATATAATGGACTCAAAGATAAGAGGGTACTTTCCCTTATCTTCAGCGAAGCTGAATCCAGTTTTTCCAATGTGAATTAACCTGCAAGAAAGAGAAGTGACTATTGCATTATGCTCATCGGCCCTCTTGTTTACAACCGGCCGTTAAAAGACCAAGGAGCCATTACCTCTGTTTGATCCAAAGCGAACAGTTCACGTCGTTACCAGCGCTCCGAAAAAATTCGACTTTTTTCTCCGTTTTGATATCGAGGATTATGGAAACATCAAAAATAGTAAGATAAGTGCTCAGTATTAACAAAACAGTTGAAAGTTTTAGTTTTAAACTTTTAGAATTTATATAATTTGTGTATTAAAGCCGGAACCCAGCTCGTTGATCGCTAGCCTACCTAGCCTCGTAAAGCATTGATTGTCACCTAGTTTCGTAAGATGAAAATTGTTTTAAGTTCTAACTAAATGTTTTAACTAAAAGAAATGTTCCACAACTTACTATTAATATGGAAAATCCTTTCAGATTATACGATGTCTACAATAATCTAGGCAGTAAGTGAGAATAATTCAGACTAGATTAATAGTGGATGTTATCTGTAGCCTATGTACATCCTTGGATTACATATCCTAAGTGGCCAAGCTTAGAACAGGAACCCTAGGATTAGAAAATAACAATATCTGGGCAAAGTAAATTGATAGCCTAACAGTGAGGCTACATATTAGTATAAATTTTTCCCTTTTATAAGCCAGTGCACTTTAGCATGAGCTAAATCGACGACTAGCTTAGGCATTACTTTATATCAAATTAAGTGGTAACTTTTCATGAAACATCCCATTTCTGGACTAAATTCTTAGCGTAGACCATGTAATTAGGATTAGATGAAATTGTAATCTGTGCTAGATGAGATGTAAACTAACCTTAAGGCTACATACTTAGGTAGGCTAATTGTGTTTTGTTTATGTAACCCATACACTTAAGTGTGAATAAAATAATCCAGATTACGCAGTAGCCTAGATTAGAGAAAGTTATAACCTGGTTATAAGGTTTCACTAATAAGGTTACACAATAGTGATTACTGTTTATATAGTAAACCAAATAGCCTAGGATTGATATAAACAACAAACTGGGTTAGACAAATGGTTGAATAATTATAAGGTTATAATAATCTGGATTAGACAATACCCTATACCAGGTTAAGAAAGAACAAATAAGCCTAGGTTATACATAAACAGTATCCTAGCCTAAATAAAATAACCTTGTTTGTTATGACTCAGTAACATATCTGTAAGGTTACATGCTAGTAGGGTCTTGTGTAGCCTATATCCTTAAAGTTGATATAAATCCAGAACAGGCAGTAGCCTAACCATATTAAGTAGGAACCCCTTATAAGGAATATCCTACTATTAGCCTAAAAACAGTGATGCCGAATATCAGATGAAAAGGTAGTCTCAGCCACATAAAACAGAAAAACATATAAGAAAATTATTTTTCTGTAAAGTTTATATCTTTAAGTTATGAATAAGCCGAGAATAGGTTAAGCAAGACCCTTCTGAGAAATCCTCTATTCTTAGCTTAATGTAGATTAAACTAGAATCAATACCCCAAGCTAAACAAAACAGTAGTGTGGGTTAGCAAACAAATTAGTTCATAGCAGTTAGTCTGAATGGCATGACAATTGGCATTAAAAATTTCACTTGGTCATTGCAAAAGGACTAGCAGTGTATAAGTAATACAGCCATGTATAGGTATCAAAACTAACCTAAACCCTAGAAGGTTTAACATAGTTATTCAATTAAATGTATTAAAACTGCACAATTGTAATCAAATTAACCTGTAATATGAAAACTATATGAGGAACTACAGAAGTGTCCTCATTTAAAACAGTTATACTAACTAGCTTCTGAAAACAACTTGCTTTATATCACTACAGGCCGCCATTAGGCAGGATCCTCAGTTAAAGGCAGCAAGTTTTAAGGACGAAACAGCTCCTTTTAAGCTGTCTCAGTGGGGCCTAGGGTTCAGTAGGGGTGAGGAAAGGAGAGATTATCTTCCCAGCAGAACTCCGGCAGCAGGTGTTTAACCCTTCCTCTGAACAACATCAATGTGTGGGCCAAACCCATTAACATCAGTCACCAATACCTCCCAGGTTAACCCTGTGGAGGAAGCAGAGGAATCTTTACATGGAGTTCACATTCTTCTTTAAAAAATATGGAGTGAACATTGCCATCAAAATGGCCCTGCTGAACCCAGAAGGCTCAGGGACATAAATTTAAGTTAGCAAGGGAAGAAACCTCACAGAAGGAATTCTATTCCTCGTGCAGCTGTCATTGCTGAATAGGATCTTTCCCCCAGAAGGGATACTGGGATCCACCTAACTCAGACTGAAATGTCTACTTTTTTGGAAAGGTATAGTAACTTGCCCAGGACCTCTGCCCCTTCATTAACAGGCAGTTACAGTTTAGTTGCTGAGCTCAGTTGATTGCACAAGCTCCCAAAAGGGAAAACACAGTTTATGGCAAGCTCCCTAAAGGGGTAGCATTTTGTGGCAAGCTCCCCAAAAAGGGACACAGTTTGTGCCATTTGATCAGTTCTCAAGAAAATTGAGTTTTATTGACTTGTACCCCCAAAAGGGATACACAGTTTGCAGCAAGCTCCCCCAAAAGGGATACACAGTTTGTGACATTTGATCAGTTCTGTAAGAAAATTGAATTTTTATTGACCTGTACCCTAAAGGGATACACAGTTTGCAAGCTCCCCCAAAAGGGATACACTGTTTTGCAGCAAGTTCCCCAAAAGGGATATACAGTTTGCGCCATTTGGTCAATTCCATATGAAACTGAGTACCATCAAAGATGCCCTTGCCACAGAATGGCAATATATAAGGGACATGAAGCATGATTCTGAAAAGCAAAGTCAGTCAGTCAGTCATGTAACCGAAAAGTGAGTGTAGATACAAATGCCGCCCAAACAAGGTCTGCTTTTAGAATTCCGGCTAGAAACAACAATGGGTCAGTTTGGAATATAGAACTTCAGATCAAAACATAATAGGGGCTCCAATACTCACCCCTGCCTCATGCCCAGCAGACACTTTCAGTGGCTGGGACTCTGTTGGGATACTCTTCACAGCCTGTTGTCTCTCCCCATCATACTCAAAACAGAATAAGGCAAGTCCTCAAAAGGTTCCTTGCACAGCCCAGAGTTTCCAGATGGCAATCAGAATGCACGATGGGCCTGCTGCAGTTCTCGTCAGTAATAGATCCAATACATAGAATGCAACTAAAAGTGTGAACAAATTCTGGCTATCGCATGCTAGAAAAAAGATGTGAGACAGACCTCATCAAAGGATAAAAAGTGTTGGGGAGATACTTCAGCCTTAAATTTGGAAGGAATCTCTGGTGAAACAGGTAAACCTGACTCCTCCATCTGTATGAGTGACAAACTCACAGATGCCTCGTTGACAGGTTGGGAGGACATTGGGAGGATTGTCAGGTGGCAGGGAGGTGATCAGCTACTCAGGAATTGTTATATTAAGTGCTTGGAGCTGATGGCTGTCTTTTTGTCTCTCAAAAAACTCAAACCTCCAGAAGAGAGAGAACATAACCACAATATCCTACATCAAGAGGTCTAGATCACATTCACCTCCTCTCAATATGGTAATGTTAGCCATCCTTCGGATGGCGCAAGCAAGGAAGTGGCACATGTCTGCAGTTCACCTCACAGGGGTCTCATTGTAATAGCACACTCTCTATCAAGGAAAACGACAGCCTCAACAGAGTGGATGTTGGACAACCACTCTTTCAAATAATAGCCAACATGCTTCCCACAACCGGAAGTGGACCTGTTCGCCACATACTAGAATCACAAACTCTGATGTATGTGTCTCCAAACCTGGACAGTCAAGCAACAGCAAGAGATGCCTTCCTTAAGACTGGAACAAGGGGAGGACAAAAATATTTTTTCCACTGTCCCAGATTTCAAAGGTTTTGAGCAAACACCCTAGCACAAAAGGGCGGATGCGCTTCTAACCTTCATAGGAATAGTGTACTTAATAGCCCCAAATTGGATAAACAGGCATTGGTTCCTATTACCTCAACAACGGACAAAAAGATCAATTCCACTGTCATCCGCTGTTCTATCCCAGATAGTAGGAGGGAAAGTCTTTCCTTTCTAAGCTGAGACCTTCACGTATAGATTTTTTAAAAATATCTACTGTAATAATTACTCACTCAACATTGCTAGGTACCTAGTGCAAAAATTATGGACTTCTATCCAGCATTACCAGTCCGTATGGAAGATATGGTTAGATTATATCCATACTGAGAGCCCAGTTGAGATTTCTATATAGAAACTATATTTTTCTTATATACCCTTTTGAAGACAAATGCCTTGTGGTTACAACAGTCATGACATACAAGGCTGCATTAATGGAACCCTTGCTTTAGGGATTCGGGATTGACTCCAGCATAGAAGTTGTCACTTCTCTTCCGCAGTCTTTTGCTCTACAAAGGCCCACTCCCGAAAGGCTTCAATTTCTTGGTCCCTGGACAAGGTGCTTAGACTTCTATCAGCCCTCAGTTCAGTGGACCCAATACAACCACAACGCACAGGCTATAAAGATGATCTTGATTGCATTAGCATCAGGAGCTCATACAGTATTAGTGAACTGGGCTCTCTTAGATGGGGACGATGCATCATGCAAATAGCTGACCAAATCAATTATTATTGTACCCTGGCCCATCATTCCTGGCCAAGAATATGGATCCTATAAAAAGGAAATCCATTCTTATAAGAAAATTCAATTTAGCAGACAGGACATTACGCCCAGTTCAAGCACTTAAGGTTTACCTAGAAGTCACGGCAAACACCCCAGAAGGTCCTATTTTCCTACACTTAGCACAAACCAACCACTCTCCCTACAAAGACTGAGAATGTTTGTAGTGTTTTCTCATTAAAAGGGAAATCCACACACTTTCCATAGGTCACATGATGTTAGGAAAGTAAGTACATCTTTGGCCGTCTTCAGAAATGTTTCTTTCAAAGAAGTCTCCAGATGTATAGGGTGGTCATCAGTTAAATCATTGCTACATGTTCGAACAAATTTGACTACACTGTGTATCAGTACAGTATGTGGCATAGTTAGTCTTAACCCCTAGGTGCTGCGGCAGAAAACCAGGGGTCACATTGACGGTGAGTATGCTAACTTATCGCTGGGAATTGGGTGACAGTACTACAACAAAACCCAGCATGCTTAGGTAAGCCACTGTAGAACTACATCCTAAAACGTAAGTTCGTGCATAGTTTCTTGTTCCTTGGTATCAAAACCTGAAAAGTATTTGGAATAAAGAATGGGACTTGAAATCTGTGGCTTGACCTTGGACTGAAAATGTTATTTCCTTTGGGGTGTTGGGATTAAAAAGCAAGAGCTTAAGCCTTTTTTCGTCACCTGTCAATTTCTTTTGTAAAGCACCTTTTAGGATGAAACAGCGACTACGCTATCAAACAACAGGTTTTGATGTAGGAAAAACCTGTTTTTGGTAGTCGCTGTTGAGTCCTCAAAACCCTACCACTTCCCCGACGAAAAGGCATGGGATTTGGGCAAAAGGATCAACCTGCATTGACCAACAGAGAATAATGGCTCCTTGGTCTTTTAACGGCCCAGTTGTAAACAAGAGGGTGGATGCGCATGCCCAATAGTCACTTCTTTTTCTTTCAGGTTAATTCACATTGAAAAACTGGTTTCAGCTTCGCTGAAGATAAGGGAAAGTGTCCTCTTATCTTTGAGTCCATTATATACTCCATCATGTGTTATAATGTTAATCATTATGACACAATACCTGGCCAAAAGACCAACTAAATTAGAAGAGAATTCTTTGATATTAGTTTGGTCACCATGGAGCTCTGGTAGACCATGGAAGGTAAATCCTTGAGGACTCAACAGCGATTGTTACCAAGACAGGTTTTTCCTACGTCAAAACCTGTTTTTGTAAATGAAGTATAGTGCCATGGATTCCATTAATTTAATTTTGTGAATGAAAAGCAATGCCATGGATTCTATCAAGTTAGTTTTGTGAATGAAAAGCAGTGCCATGGATTCTATTAGTTTAGTTTTGTGAATGAAAAGTAGTGCCATAGATCCAATTAATTTAGTTTGGTGAATATAAAGCAGTCATAGATTCTATTAATTTAGTTTGGTGAATGAAAAGTAGTGCCATGGATTTCATTAATTTAGTTTTGTGAATGAAAAGCAGTGCCATGGATTCTATTAATTTATTTTTGTGAATGAAAAGAAAAAGCCATGGATTAAATTAATTTAGTTTTGTGAATGAAAAGCAGTGCCATGGATCCCATTAATTTAGTTTTATGAATGAAAAGCAGTGACATGGATTCTCTTCATTTTGTTTTGTGAATGAAAACCAGTGTCATAGATTCTATTACTTTACTTTTGAGTGAAAAGCAGCACCATAGATTCTATTAATTTAATTTTGTGAATGAAAAGTGGTGCCATGGATTTTATCAATTTAGTTTTGTGAATGAAAAGCAGTGCCATGGATTCTATTAATTTAGATTTGTGAATGTAAAGCAATGCCATGGATTCTATTAATTTAGTTTTGTGAATGAAAATCAGTGGCATGGATTTTATTAATTTAGTTCTGTGAATGTAAAGCAGTGCCATGGATTCTATTAGTTTAGTTTTGTGAGTGAACATCAGTGCCATGGATTTTATTAGTTAGTTTTGTGAATGAAAAACAGTGCCATGGATTCTATTAATTAAGTTTTGTGAATGAAAAACAGTGCCATGGATTCTATTAATTTATTTTTGTGAATGAAAAGCAGTGCCATGGATTCTATTAATTTAGTTTTGTGAGTGAACATCAGTGCCGTGGATTCTATTAATTTAGTTTTGTGAATGAAAAGCAGTGCCATGGATTCTATTAATTAAGGTTTGTGAATAAAAAGCAGTGCCATGGATTCTGTTAGTTTTGTGAATGAAAAGCAGTGCCATGGATTCTGTTAATTTAGTTTTGTGAATAAAAATCAGTGCCATGAATTCTAATAATTTAGTTTTGTGAATGGAAAGCAGTGCCATGGATTCTATTAATTTAGTTTTGTGAATGAAAATCAGTACCATGGATTCTATTAATTTAGTTTTGTGATTGAAAAGCAGTGCCGTTGATTCTGTTCATTTAATTTTGTGAATGGAAAGCAGTGCCATGGATTCTATTAATTTAGTTTTGTGAATGAAAATCAGTAAAATGGATTCTATTAATTTAGTTTGTGAATGAAAAAGCAGTACCATAGATTCTTTTACTTTACTTTTATGAATGAAAAGCAGTGCCATAGATTTTATTAATTTAATTTTGTGAATGGAAAGTGATGCCATGGATTGTATTAATTTAGTTTCATGAATGAAAAGCAGTGCCATGGATTTTATTAATTTAGTTTTGTGAATGAAAAGCAGTGCCATTGATTCTATTAATTTAGTTTTGTGAATTAAAATCAGTGCTATTGATTCTATTAATTTAGTTTTGTGAATATGAAGTAGTGCCATGGATTCCATTAGTTTAGTTTTGTGAATGAAAAGCAGTGCCATGGATTTTATTAATTTAGTTTTGTGAATGAAAAGCAGTGCCATGGATTTTATTAATTTTGTGAATGAAAATCAGTGCCATGGATTCTATTAATTTAGATTTATGAATAAACATCAGTGCCATGGATTCTATTAGTTTAGTTTTGTGAATGAAAAGCAGTGCCATGGATTCTATTTGTTTAAGTTTTGTGAAATGAAAAGCAGTACCATGAATTCTATTAATTTATTTTTGTGAATGAAAATCAGTATAATGGATTCTATTAATTTAGTTTTGTGAATGAAAAGCAGTACCATGGATTCTATTAATTTAGTTTTGTGAATGAAAATCACTACCATGGCTTCTATTAATTTAGTTTTGTGAACGAAAAACAGTGCCATTGATTTTATTAATTTAGTTTTGTGAATGAAAAACAGTGCCATGGATTTTATTAATTTAGTTTTGTGAATGAAAAATAGTGTCATGGATTCTATTAGTTTTGTGAATGAAAAGCAGTGCCATGGATTATATTAAATTATATTTGTGAATGAAAAGAAGTGCCATGGATCCCATTAATATAGTCTTGTAAATATAAAGCAGTGCCATGCATCTATTAATTTAGTTTCGTGAATTAAAATTAGTGCCATGGATTCTATTAAGTTTTTTGAATGAAGAGCAGTAGCATGGATTCTATTAATTTAGATTTGTGAATGAAATGCAGTGCCATGGATTCTATTAGTTTTATTTTATGAATGTAAAGCAGTGCCTTTGATTCTATGAATTTAGTTTTGTGAATGAAAGAAGCAGTGCCATGGTTTCTATCAATTTATTTTTGTGAATAGAAAGCAGTGCCCTGGATTCTATATATTTCATTTTGTAAATGAAATGCAGAGCCATGGATTTTATTAATTTTATTTTGTGAATGTAAAGCAGTGCCATGGATTCTATTAATTTAGTTTTGTGAATGAAAACCAGTTCCATGGATTCTGTTAATTTAGTTTTGTGAATGGAAAGCAGTGCCACAGTTCCATGGATTCTGTTAATTTAGTTTTGTGAATGGAAAGCAGTGCCATGGATTCCATTAATTAAGTTTTGTGAATGAAAACTAGTTCCATGGATTCTGTTAATTTAGTTTTGTTAATGGAAAGTAGTGCCATGGATTCCATTAATTTAGTTTTTGTGAATGAAAATCAGTGCCATGGATTTTATTAATTTAATTTCTTGAATGTAAAGCAGTGCTATTGATTCTATTAGCATAGTTTTGTGAATGAAAAGCAGTGCCATGGATTCTATTAATTAGTTTTGTGAATGAATACCAGTGCCTTGGATTCTAGTAATTTAGATTTCTGAATGAAAAGCAGTGCCATGGATTGTGTTAATTAGTTTTGTGAATGAAAAGCAGTGCCATGGATTTTATTAATATAGATTTCTGAATGAAAGGCAGTGGCATGGACTTTGTTAATTTAGTCTTGTGAATGGAAAGAAGTGGCATGGATTCTATTAATTCATATTTGTGAATGAACAGCAGTGGCATGGATCCCATTAATTTAATTTTGTGAAGGAAAAGCACTGTCATGGATTCTATTAATTTAGCTTTTTGACTCTAGAGTAGTGCACGGATTATAATAATTTAATTTTCTGAATATAAAGCAGTGTAATGGATTCTACTAATTTACTTTTATGAGTGAAAATCAGTGCCATGGATTCTATTCATTTAGTTTTGTGAATGAAAAAGTGTCATGGATTCTATTAATTTAGTTTTGTCAATGAAAAGCAGTGCCATGATTCTATTAATTTAGTTTTGTCAATGAAAATCAGTGCCATGGAGCCTATTAATTTAGTTATGTGAATGTAAAAACAGTGCTGTGGATTCTATAAATTTAGTTTTTGAATGAAAGAAGTGCTATGTATTGTATATGTTTAGAGTTGTAAATGAAAAGCAGTGCCATGGAATCCATTAATTTAATTTTTTGAATGAAAAGCAGTGCCATGGCCCATTAATTTAGTTTTGTGAATGAAAAGCAGTGCCATGGATCCCATTCATTTAGTTTTGTGAATGAAAAGCAGTGCCTTGGATCCCATTAATTTATTTTCGTGAATGAAAAGCAGTGTCATGGCTTCTATTATTTTAGATTTGTGAATGAAAAGCAGTTTAGTATTGTGAATGTAAAGCCATGCCATAGATCCTATTAATTTATTTTTGTGAATGAAAAGCAGTGCCTTGGATTCTATTAATTTAATTATTTGAATGAAAAGCATTGCCAGGGATTCTATTAATTTTTTGTGAATGAAATACGGTGCCATGGATTCTGTTAGTTTAGTTTTGTGAATGTGAAACAGTGCCATGGATTTTATAAGTTTAGTTTTGTGAATAAAAAGCAGTGCCATGAATTCCATTAATTTAGTGTTGTGAATGAAATGTAGTGCCATTGATTAAATTAGTTTATTTTTGTGAAATAGAAGCAACGCTGTGCATCCCATTAATTTCGTTTTGGGGATGAAGAGTAGTGCCATGGATTCCATTAATTTAAATTTGTGAATGAAAAGCAGCCATGTGGATTCTATTAATTTAGTTTTGTGAATGAAAAGTAGTGTCATGGATCCCCATTAATTTAGTATTGTGAATGTAAAGCAGTGTTATGGATTGTATTAATTTTGTGTTGTGAATGAAAACTAGTGTCATGGATTCTATTAATTTAGTATTGTGAATGTAAAGCAGTGCCATGGGTTCTATTAATTTAGTTTTGTGAATGCAGAGCAGTGCCATGGATTCTATTAATCTAGTTTTGTAAATGAAAAGCAGTGCCGTGGATTTTATTATTTAGTTTTGTGATTGAAAAGTAGTGCAATGGATTTTATTAATTTAGTTTTGTGAATGAAAAAGTAGTACCATGGATTCTATTAATTTACTTTGTTGAATGAAGAGTAGTGCCTGTGATTCTACTAATTTATTTTTGTGAATAAAAAGCAGTGCTATGGATCCCATTAATTTATTTTTATGAATAAAAACAGTGATATGGATGTTTTCAAGTTTTGTGAATGAAAAGCAGTGCCATGGATCTCATTAATTTAGTTTTGTGAATGAAAAGTAGTGCCATGGATCCTCTTAGTTTAGTTTTGTGAATGAAAAGCATTGCCATGGAGACTCTATTAATTTAGCATTGTGAATGAAAAACAGTGCCAAGGATTCTATCAATTTAGTTTTGTAAATGAAAAGCAGTGCCCTGGATTCTATTAATTTAGTTTTGTGAATGAAAAACATTCCCCAAGATTTAATTAATTTATTTTTGTGAATGAAAAGCAGTGCCATGGATTCTGGTAGTTTAATTTTTTAATGAAAAGCAGTGCCATGAATTCTCTTAATTTTGTTTTGTGAATGAAAAGCAGTGCCAAGGATCCTATTAATTCAGTTTTGTGAATGAAAAGCAGTGCCATGGATTCTATTAATTTAATTTTTTGAAAATATCAGTGCTATGGATCCCACGAATTTAGTTTTGTGAATTAAAATCAGTGTCATGGATTCTATTAATTCAGTTTGCGAATGAAAAGCAGTGCTATGAATCCCATTAATTAATTTTGTAAATGTAAATAGTGCTATGGATTCTGTTAATGTAGTTTTGTGGTTGAAAAGCAGTGCCATGAAGTCTATTAATCTAGTTCTTGTGAATGAAAAGCATCACCATGGATTCTATTAATTTAGTTTTGTGAATGAAAAGCAGTACTATGGATTCTATTAATTTAGTTTTGTGAATGAAAAGTAGTGCCATGGATTTTTTGAATTTAGTTTTGTGAATGAAAAGCAGTGCCATGGATTCTATTAATTTAGTTTTGTGAATGAAAAGTAGTGCCATGGATTCTAGAAATTTTTTGTGTGCATGAAAAACAGTGTTATGGATTCTATTAATACTGCTTTGTGAATGAAAAGAAGTGCCATGGATTTAATGAATGTACCTTTGTGAATGAAAAGTAGTGCCATGGATTCTATTAATTTAGTTTTGTGAATGAAAAGCAATGCCAAGGATTCTATTAATTTTATTTTGTGAATGAAAAGCATTGCCAAGGGTTCGATTAATTTAATTTTGTGAATGAAAAGTAGTACCATTGATTCTATTATTTTAGTTTTATGAATGAAAGTAGTGCCATGAATTCTATTAATATAGTTTTGTGAATGAAAAGCAGTGCCCTGGATACCATTAATTAATTTTGTGAATGAAAGTAGTGTAATGGATCTTATCAGCGTAGTTGTGTGAATGAAAAGCAGTGCTATGGATTCTATTAATCTAGTTTTGGGGATGAAAAGCAGTGCCATGCATTCTATTAATTTAGTTTTGTGAATGAAAAGTAGTACCATGGATTCTGTTAATTTAGTTTTGTGAATGAAAAGTAGTGCCATCAATTCTATGAATTTTTTTT
Source organism: Macrobrachium rosenbergii (assembly GCF_040412425.1). Taxonomy (NCBI): domain Eukaryota; kingdom Metazoa; phylum Arthropoda; class Malacostraca; order Decapoda; family Palaemonidae; genus Macrobrachium; species Macrobrachium rosenbergii. Next base: position 86,408,770 of record NC_089748.1, on the reverse strand, counting down.
TGTGAATGAAAAGCAGTGCTACGGATTCTATTAATTTAGTTTTGTGAATGAAAAGTAGTGCCATGGATTCTATTGATTTAGTTTTGTGAATGAAAAATAGTGCTATGGATTCTATTAACCTTTAATGTTCATTTTTCTACTAATTTTGTTTTGTGAATGAAAAGCAGTGTCATGGGTTCTATTAATTTAATTTTGTGAATGAAAACAGTACCATTGATTCTATTAATTTTGTTTTGTGAATGAAAAGCAGTGCCTTGGGTTCTATTAATTTAATTTTGTGAATGAAAAGCAGTACTATTGATTCTATTATTTTAGTTTTGTGAATGAAAATAGTGGCATAGATTCTATTAATATAGTTTTGTGAATGAAAAATAGTGCCATGGATTTTATTAATTTAGTTTTGTGAATGAAAAGTAACACCATGGATTCTATTGATTTAGTTTCGTGAATGAAAAGCAGTGCCATGGATCCCAATAATTAATTTTGTGAATGAAAGTAGTAATATGGATTCTATTACTGTAGTTTTGTGAATGAAAAGCAGTGCCATGGATTCTATTAATCTACTTTTGTGAATGAAAAACAGAGCCAAGATCCCATTGATTTAGTTTTGTGTATGTAAAGCACTGCCATGGATTCTATTAATATAATTTTGTGAATGAGAAGCAGTGCCATGGAGTCTATTAATTTAGTTTTGTGAGTGAAAAACAGTGTCATTGGTTCTATTAATTTAGTGTTGTGAATGAAAAGCAGTGCCATGGATCTCATTAATTGATTTTGTGAATGAAAGTTGTGCTATGGATTCTACAGTATTAGTGTTGTATTGTGAATGAAAAGCAGTGCCATTAATTCTATTAATTTAGTTTTGTGAATGAAAAACAGTACCAAAGATCCCACTGGTTTAGTTTTGTGAATGTAAAGCAGTGCCATGCATTCTTTTAATCTAGTTTTGCGAATGAAGAGCAGTGCCATAGATCCCATTATTTAGTTTTGTGAATGAAAAGCAGTGCCATGTAGTCTATTAATTTAGTTTTTTTGAGTGAAAAAAAGTGCCATGGATTCTATGAATTTAGTTTTGTGAATGAAAAGCAGTTTTAAGCCGGGGATTCTATTGATATAGTTTTGTGAATGAAAAGCAGTGCCATGGATTCTAGTAATTTAGTTTTTGAATGAAAAAGCAGTGCCATGGATTCTATTAATTTTGTTTTTGAATGAACAGAGGTGCCGTGGATTCTATTTAGTTTTGTGAATGAAAATTAGTGGCATGGATTTTATTAATTTATTTTTTGAATGAAAAGGGGCAAATTATATTCATTTAGTTTTGTGAGTGTAAAGCAGTGCCGTGGATTCTATTAAATTAGTTTTGTGAATGAAAAGCAGTGCGAAATATCCCAGTAATTTCGTTTTGCGAATTTAAAGCAGTGGCATGGATTCTATCAATTTAGTTTTGTAAATGAAAGGCAGTGCCATGGATTTTATTAATTAATTTTTGTGAATGAAAAGCAGTGCCATGCATTCTATTAATTTTGTTTTGTGAATGAAATGCAGTGCCATGGATTCTATTAATTTAGTTTTGTAAATGAAACTCAGTGGCGTGGATTCTATTGACTTAGTTTTGGGAATGAAAAGTGGTATCATGGATTCTGTTAATTTTGTTTTTTGAATGAAAAGCAGTACGTACTTTGGATTCTATTAATTTGGTTTTGTGAATGAAAAGCAGTGCCATGAATTCTATTAATTTATTTTTGAATGAAAAGAAGTGCCATGGATTCTATTAATTTAGTTTTGTGTATGAAAAGCAGTGCCTTTAATCATGTTAGTTTAGTTTTGTGAATGGGAAAAGCAGTGCCATTGATTCCACTAGTTTAGTTTTGTGAATGAAAAGCAGTGGCATGGATTTTATTAATTTAGTTTGGTGAATGTAAAGCAGTGCCATGGATCCAATTAATTTAGTTTTGTGAAAGAAAAGTGGTGCCATGGATTCAATTAGTTCAGTGTAGTGAAAGAAAAGCAGTGTCATGGATTCTATTGATTTACTTTTGTGAATGAAAAGCAATGCCATGGATTATTTTAATTTGTTTTTGTGAATGAAAATCAGTGCCTTGGATTCTATTAATTTATTTTTGTGAATGAAAAACAGTGCCATAGATTCTATTAGTATAGTTTGTGAATGAAAAGCAGTGCCTTTTATTCTATTAATTTAGTTTTGTGAATGAAAAGCAGTGCCATGGATTTTATTAATTTTATTTTGTGAATGAAAATCAGTACCATGGATTCTGTTAATTTAGTTTTGTGAATGAAAAGCAGTGCCATGGATTTTATTAATTTAGTTTTGTGAATGAAAAGTAGTGCCATGGATTTCATTAAATTATTTTTGTAAATGAAAAGTAGTGCCATGGATTCTGTCAATTTATTTTTGTGAATGAAAAGCAGTGCCATGGATTCCATTAATTTTGTTTTGTGAATGAAAAGCAGTGCCATGGATTCCATTAATTTTGTTTTGTGAATGAAAAGCAGTACCATGAATCCTGTTAATATAGTTTTGTGAATGAAAAGCAGTGCCATGGATCCCATTAGTTCAGTTTTGTCAGTGAAAAGCTTGTGAGGTCAAAGAGACAGAACTGGGTACTGACTGATTTATTTACCTGGGCAAAGGTGTACATAGCAGCGTGCAGACGGAAACCAAGTGCCTGACCTTCAATTGCCGTGACCCGCACGCTGAGTGAGAGCAATTTATGTTTGTTAACAGTCAGTCAAATAGCAATAATAAGAAACATAATGTACATACAGTGATAAAATATATATTGGCGAAAAGGCCAGGAAATTCTACATACAATTTTATACATGAGATTCTCTGCGTTGAAAGATGTGATACATCATTGTGATTAATGGGAAAAGAAGACGTCTGACGTCTTTACAAGTACTCCCCCCCCAATGATAATCATTATGAAATAATGATTGGAAGACCTTTAATGTCAATCATAGTATCTCTCTGGGAGCAGGAGCCGATTTTAGTTCTTGATACCTGCGGTTGTATTTTTATTTCAACTGCTGAATCATCCGGACGGTTTTGCGATTTATGACATCCTTAGTGCAGCCCTTTTGATACATCCTCAAACGTTTTGGGATGCTGATCACTTCATCGATTTATTGCTTTGTGGAGAATTCTGGGGCGCCTGCCGGTTTTATCCTGAGTTCCGCTGTCCATTAGGAAGGCTGGCTTTAACCGGTCAACTGATATCAGTCTTCCCGCCATGGATGTTGACGAGGTAGACCTTGTATGCTCTACTGATGACATAGTACAGTCCTCTGTATGGTCTGGTGAAGGTGGGGCGATGGGTGTCGTTCCTCATGAAGATGTTTGTACAGTAAACCCCCTGTATTGAGCGTTCTCATGGTTTTGGGACTCATTTATTTGGATTTTTTTCTCTGTGGAACATATCTAGCCATCATTCGCAGATAATTCGCCCATTTCATTTATTTTCACTGAGAAATAGTGACTAATTACTGTATTTTCATATATTTTTTCACGAATAAATGCACTTTTTATGATAAAACTATTAAAACACTCAGGTATAAGCATTTTTACAGGGTTTTTCTTGGTTTAAGCTATCAAAATGGGCAGTTCTAAGTGTTTTTAGATGGGTTTTAAGCATTCTTATTTTTGACCTATTCGCGGGGGTTGTGGGATTTTCCCCACGAATACGGGGTTCACTGTACAGGTATTCAGGCCTTGTGGGCTGAAGTTATGGTTCCTGTCCGCGAAAGTCTTTCAGCAGGGGCGAACTTCATTGCAATTTCTCTTAACCTTGGAAGGGGTGTATCCGGGTCGTCTGGCTCCCTTGGGAAGAATTCTCTAGGTATGCGGCCAGTGTTTTGCCGTAGACTTTCTCTGCGGGAGATTATTAGCTGTTTGCCCTGGGTGGGTGCGGAGACCCAGCAGGACCCAGGGCAGCTATTTTATTCAATTTTCATCTGTGCAACGTGCCATCAGAGCTGCTTTCAATGAGCGGTGGGTTTTTTCCGCCATACTGTTGGCTGCAGGGTTGTATGCTGTCGTACTATGGAGTGTTGTCCCCATCAGGCATGCCAGGGAGATCCAGAGTTTCGATAAGAATGCCAGGCCCCTGTCTGTAGTTATGTTGTCCGGCACACTGAAATGGCTTATCCAACTTAACAGTAGTGGGCTTCTGCACAGGGGTTTGTTGATGCTCCTACCATTGGGGTTGCTTCCGGCCATCTTGTGGAACAGTCTGTGATTGTCAGGAGGTATCTGGCGCCCCCTGATAGCAGCTGAGGTCCTACAACGTCTACGTGGATGTGCCCGAAATGCTGTTGTGGTCGAGGGAAGTCTCCTATGCCTGATTCCGTGTGCTGGGTGGTCTTTCTTGTCTGGTATGGTTTGCAGTTCTTCGCCCATTCTCGTACGTTCTTCCTGATCCTGTGCCACACGAACTTCTCTGTCATCAGGCCCATTGTTGTATGTCCTGATGGATGGGACAGCCCATGGATGATGTCGAACGCCTGCTTTGTTCGTGACGCGGGTATCAGGGGGCGTGGGCAGCCTTTACTGGTGTCGCAGAGAAGTGTTGATCTGGATCCACCCACTGGCATGTCTTCTCACCTCAGTGCAGTTAGTGCTGTGTGGTAAGCTGCTGTTTCGGGCCTGCAGTCTGTTCCCTCACCAAGTCCTCGTAGTCTATGCCCAGGTGGACTGAATTTATTTCAGTTCTTGATAGGGCGTCAGCTGCTACTGGGTTCGTTTTGCCAGGGATGTAACTGATGATGCAGCTGACTTCAGAGATAGCTTTTAGGTGCCGTTGCTGTCTTGTCCACCACGCGTCTCCCGCCCTCGTGAACCCATGTACCAACGGCTTGTGGTCAAGAGGTACTTGAAGTGTCGCACGGCTTGGTAGATTGCCAGCAGTTCCCTGCCGAATGCACTGTAGCCGGTCTCCGGCGGCTTTAACTTGCGGCTAAAAAAGGCAAGCGGGCGGGGGGAACCATATACTATCTGCTCCAGCACGGCTCCGCAGGCAATGTTGCTGGCATCGTTGATAAGTCTCAGGTGAGTGGTGGGGTCTTGGTATGTTAAGGTGGTGGTCCGATGATAAGTCTCAGGTGAGTGGTGGGGTCTTGGTATGTTAAGGTGGTGGCTTTGGCGAGGGCTGCCTGCATCTGTTTGAATGCCTTTTGCTGCGGGGCTTCCCAAGTCAGTGCTTTCGACTTCCCCTCCAGTACTCTGGTTAGGGGACACATGGTGTGGGCGATGTCTGGCATGGAACATCGGTAGTAGTTGACCATGCCGAGGAACTCCTGCAGGGACTTAATGGTTTTTGGTGCTGGAAACTCCTTCACTGCACTCACCGTGGAGGCTATACTCAGACACCTGCCGGAGAGACCTTGTGTCCCAGGAAGTCTACCTTCTCTGCTCAGAAGGTACATTTGTCAAATCTGATGACCAAACTGTTCTCCTGAAGGTGTTTCAGCACAGCCCGGACATGACCCAGGTGCTCCTCCGGGGACCTGGAGAAGATCAGGATGTCATCCACATAGGAGACACAGAAAGGTAGGTCCCCCAAGATGCTGTCCGTAAGGTGTTGGAATGTGGCCCTGGCGTTCCTGAGGCCAAAGGTGGAGTAGGAGAAGGTAAATGTCCCGAACGGCATGATGATGGCTGTCTTCGGAACGTCGTCAGGATGTACTGGTACTGTACCTGAAAATAGGACTTGAGCAAATCCATTTTTGTGAATATCTTGGCCCTGTGCAGGGCACCTGTTAGGTCCTGCATGTTTGGCAGGGGATAGTGTTCTGGTGTTGTCATTAGGTTCAGCCAACAGTATTCCCCACAGGGCCTCCAGGAACTGTCTGGTTTCTTCACCATGTGGGGCAGGGGGGGATGCCCATGACTTGATGCCTTTCTGCAGATACCCATCCTCTCTATCTTGGTGAACTCATTTAGCATCTTGGAGTTTCTTAGGTGGCAGGCGATTTTTACTTGGCATGTGTTAAGCGGACCTGTGGTGGTGATGTGGTGATGGATGCTGTTTGGCCTATTTACCTGGCACCTGATGCAGTTCTGGCTTGAAGACATCTGGGAATTCGTGGAGGATTTATTTGTATTTGTTTATGAGATGGAGCACATGGCAGGCATTCCCGGTCTGGGGGCAGTTAGGTTCCAGTATCCACGCAGCGTTTTTGGCGATGTCTACTAGCAGTCCGTGATATGCAAGGAAATCGGCGCCAGTTAATTTTATTCTTGACATCCGCGATGATGAAGGGCCATTCATATTTATGGCCACTAGTGTATTTATTTATTTACGTTATTGTGGTCCTCCCTCGACAGCGAAATATTACTGCATAGCCCGGTGTCTACCAGCATCCGTTGTCTTGATATGGCATCGTGGATGAAGAATCCTATTGGCTGGGGTTCCTTAAGGTTTATTTAATTTTACTGTTATGGGTTTTTATTTCTTTTTTTTTGTGAAAGAACAGGGGGCTCTGTAATTTCTGGCATCACTTCCAAACCTTTATGGAAGTAACACCAGGATGGATTTGTCCTCGTTTTCTGCTGCTGCGGGAGTGCCTTCTTCCTGTATACCACGTTTATGTCCCCCACTTTATTTATTCTTCTGCTATTTACTGTAGGCTGCAGGTGTTGCAGCGTGTTTTGGCGGCCTCGGTGGCCTCTTGGAGTTTGTGTTTATTTTCACCAATTTGTCCATTGAGGACGTCTTTCCATGATTTGTGCCCTCACCTCCTGCGGAAGGCTTCACAGGAATATTTCCCGATTTATTTAGGTGATCTCTCTCCTCCGTCTGTCTGAGTCGATTTACCTGGCAGCATCAACCTCACCTCACGCATTTCGTCCCAGGCATCCCGCGTTTGGGTCATCAGGTCAGGTTATTTTTATTTATTTCTCTGGGACGGGCATGGAAAATGTGTCAATGAGTTTCTTTTGTAGGTTTCTGTACTTGACTCTACCCGGCTGCGGTCAACCATGGGGTGATTTTATTTAAGACCTCCGGCAGTGTTGTGGTGACGTCCGGATTGGTTTCCTTTTCCATGATTTTTGCTAGACCCGGAAATGGACGTCTGCCTGCAGGAACCAGGATTCTGTATTTTGCCGCAAGAATGGTGGGAGTTTTATCGCCTGGTTATTGCTGCCTTCGAAGGTTAGAGGGGGATGCCGTATGGTTCCGTTAAAGACTCTTTGAAGGTAAAGCGGCCGTAGTGAGTCCGTTAATGGCGAAGCCAAAACCGCTGTGTTTACCGTCGCTCCTCAGGTCTCCAGTTGTGAGGTCAAAGAGACAGAACTAGATACTGAATGATTTATTTACCTGGGCAAAGGTATACATAGCAGAGTGCAGACGGAAACAAAGTGTCCGACCTTCGATTGCTGTGACCCGCACGCTGAGTGAGAGCAATTTGTGTTTAACAGTCAATCAAATAGCAATAATAAGAGACATAATGTACATACAGTGATAAAATATATATTGGCAAAAAGACCAGGAAATTTTACATACAAATATATATATGAGATTCTTGCGGCGTTGAAAGATGCGGTACATGATCGTGATTAATGGGAAAAGAAGACGCCTGATGTCTTTACAAGCTGTATACATTATTTATTTATTTTTTTGAAGATAAAGATTATATATCACTGTACATTTTCTTTCTCTTTACTTTACCGTGGGTCATGATGGATTGAAATGTTCCAAATAGGGTCACTCATGAAAAAGTTTGAGAACCACTGATCTAAAATAATCTAGGCGTAGCCTAGATCAGGTTAAGAATAATTTAGACTGGATAAATAGTGGATGTTGTCTGTAGCCTATATCCTAGGATCACACTAAATAACCTGGATTAGGTATTAACCTAAATTACCAACGACCCTAGGATTAGTTAATAGCAATAATCTGAGCAAGATAAAACAGTAGCCTAGCTATAAGGGTACATATTAGTAAAATTTTTTCTTTTCATATAACTTATACACTTAAGCATGAACTAAATAATCTGGATTAAGCAGTACCCTATATTAGATTAAGTGATAACCCTTTACGAAACATCCCATTATTGGATTAAGCGTTAGCTTAGGTCAGGTAGCCTACTAGATGAAACAGTAATCCTGGCTAGATGAAATGGTAGGTTAGCGTTAAGGTTACATGTTAAGGTAAGTTTGTTTATGTAACCAATACATTTAAGTGTGAATTCAATAACCTTGATTAGGCAATAGCCTGAATTACAGTAAGAACCCCTAAAAAAAAGAGTACCTTAGACTAGGTGGTCTGGAATTAGATAAAAACAATAATTTGGGCTACACAAATGGTAGCCTAGCTATAAGGGTTACATACTAGTGAATCTTTGTTTTATATAGGTAATACCCTATACTAGGTTAAATGAGAACATTTTAAGAAACATCTTATTATAGGCCTAAGTAATATCTCAGACAAGGTATCCTGGGATTAGGTAAAACAATAACCTGGGCTAGACAAAAATAGTAGCCTAGCTATAAGGCTACATATAAGTGAGTTTCTGTTTTATACAGCCTATACATTTAAGGGTGATCTAAATAATCTGGACTAGGAATACCCTATGCTAAACTCGGTTTTTTTACCGAGGCGCATTAGCACTGACTCGCAGGGGTGCCCTTTTAGCTCAGAAAAGTTTCCTGCTAGCTGATTGGTTGCAAGTATTTTGTCCGAATAGCATCATTGTTTTCAAATAATTACCAAGTAATGTGAATTGAAACTTATTTACTAACCTAAATTTCTCCCTCAGATATATGTTTTGTCAATAAATAATGTTAACGAATAAAGCGATTATAAAGTATTGTGATTTTAAGTCTAAATTTAATAACACCCGCCGAAGTCAACGACAGGAGCTTGTTTTCGGATGCACGCTGCATGATTTTTTTACTTTTCACGTATTTTAACACCAATTGGGATAAATTACACTAAGCATAAGAAAAGCATGTTATTATAAGCTTTCTTTGAATACCAGAATCTACTAAAAACATGGAATTAATAAAACTCGCTATTGGTGAAAACTTCCGGAGAGGTAAAAGGAACAGCCTGTGGCGGCCTGGCGGGAAAACTATCACAGGTGATTGTCATTGCAGCATTTTCCTGATTTATGTCATTGCAGCTTTTTCCTCATTTATGTAAGTGTTGAAATCAGTGTTATGTTATTGAGATGACTTTAATGGCTATATCTGCAATTAAATAGTTTCTATGCTTCTTTTTGTAGGTGCATGCTAATAAAAATATATTTCGCAGAAATTAACAACTTATTCTTTCGTGTAAGTTACAGCAGACAATGCGAGATAAGAAAACTTTTTATTTTCTTATTTTGTGTTCTGTTCAGGACACATATAAGGTTAACATGAGTTTCTGCGGATATTTTGAGAAGTAAAAATTTAGTAGGCTATATCGTCTACTGTCAAATACCGAAGCGGGGGATGGAAGGGAGGGGAGGGGTATCGCCTTCAGTTGTAACTTTCGGTGAAATTATGAATTCGTTTAATTATGATTTTTATGCAGTTTATGAACACTACAGTATCCTCAAACCGAAAGTAGTGCTATTACTAGAATCTATACCTTTACGACTCAATTACAAACCCTTCCTATACGGACTTACATCATAGGACTACATACACCTTGCCTAACTTATATCAAGCATCAGCTACTGTTTACTGTTACTCCTTACCTTAAAGAGTTAAGCAAAATTTATTGCAATTGCCAAAAAGTGGTGTAAGACACATAGACATGGGCTAGCCTAGTTTGAAATGTGTGCAAGAAATAAAGCCATAATAAGGGAAGTACATTATTATTATGTAAAAGAAAAAAAATAGCGTCTTCATATTTATCATCATATTTATCATAATGATATAACAAAAGGCTTCAGCACAAAAGCCTATAAAAGATGATATGTATCTGAAAATGTTTCTTGCCCATCAACGTTTGCTGGCATGTGGATACCATATGAATAGGTAGGCCTACCTATCTAGGTAATTTTATCTAAATTTTGTCTAAAGCCACAGGCTGTTCCTTTTACCTCTCCGGAAGTTTTCACCAGTAGCGAGTTATATTAATTCCATGTTTTTAGTAGATTCTGGTATTCAAAGAAAGTTTATAATAACATGCTTTTCCTATGCTTAGTGCAATTTATCCCAATTGGTGTTAAAATATGTGAAATGTAAAAAAAAATTATGCAGCGTGCATCCGAAAACAAGCTCCTGTCGTTGACTTCGAAAGGTGTTGTTATTAAATTTAGACTTACCATCACAATATTTTATAATCTCTTTTATTCGTTAACATTATTTATTGACAAAACATATATCTGAGGGAGAAATTTAGGTTAGTAAATAAGTTTCGATTCACATTACTTTGTAATTATTTGAAAACAATGATGCTATTCGGACAAAATACTTGCAACCAATCAGCTAGCAGGAAACTTTTCTGAGCTAAAGGGCACCCCTGCGATGTTTTTTTAATGCCTCAATAAAAAAACTTGAGTATAGGTTAAGAACATTTTAAAAATATCCTATTATTGGCTTAAGCGGTAGTTTAGACCAAATAGCCTAGGATAGCCTATTTGTAAGGCTACATGTTAGTGGGGTTCTTATGTAACCTGTATCCTTAAGGGTGATATAAACCTAGACCAGGCAGTAGCCCAACTACATTAAATAGGAATCCCTTTAAGGAATATTCTATTGTTAGCCTAAACAGTAGGTTAGATTAAATAAAGCAGGTGAAAGTGTAATCTCAGCCAGATAAAACAGTGGTAGATTATAAGAGGGGTTTTTACCTGTATAGAGTATACCCTCAAGTGTGATTTAAATAAGCCTAGACTAGGCTTTGGCCTAGAATAGGTTAAGTGAGAACCCTTTAAATAATACTCTATTCTCAGTCTAAAGATAAATTATGCTAGGAGCATTAACCTAATCCATATAAAACAGTAGCCTGGGTTAAATAAACAAATTAGTTTATAGCAGTTAGCCTGAATGGCATGATATTCAAAAAGTTAAATTTCACATAGTCCTTGCAAAACGACTAACAGTGTATAGTAATACAGCTATACTGGTGTCAGAGTTGACCTAAATCTTAGTGTGCTTAAGCTAATATAGGTATTCAACACATACAACAATTTAGTAAATAAAATATATTACAACTACACACTTGTAGTCAATTTAGCCTGTAATATCAAATATACTATGTATATGTAAGGATTACAGACAATTAGTACTAACTAGTTTTTAATAGAAACTTGTTTTATATCGTTACATGGCGCCATTATGCGGGACCCTCAGGGTAAGTGTTCTGCAGCTGATTGCTTGGTTCACTTTTCACCAAAGGGTACAGCCCATACCACCTGCCATGAGCATAGGCCTTGCAAAAACAAGGAAATTTGGTTGGTCACCAGATATGTGCGAAATTTGTAATATGATCTTGGCAGCAAGTTTTAAGTAAAAACTGTCACATTTTAAGCTGTCTTGATGGGTTCTAGGTTCAGTAGGGGTGATGAAAGGGAGATTAATCTTTCCAGCAAATTCAATATTTAACCCTTTTTCAAAACAATGTTTGTCACAGAAATTTCAGTTCCCAGTAACCAATGTTAAATGCTTCAAAAGTGGAGGAATCTTTAACTCCAATTAGTGGACATTAAATTCAATGTCACATTATTAGTGGACAATCAAATGGCCTTGCTGAACCTTGAAGGATCAGGGACACAAATTTCAGCTTTACATGGGAGAAACTTTCCCCCCAAAAGGGATAATAGTCACCTAACCCCGACTGAAATGACTATATTCTCGGAGTGATGTTACAGTAATTCACCCAGGACTTCTGCCCCTTGGTCAACAGGCAATTACACTTCAGTTGTTGAAGCTCCTCAGATTGTGCAAGTTCCCCCAAAAGTGATACACAGTTTGTGACGTCACAGCAAATTCAATGTCACAAATTATGAGCCAAAACCAATCAAAGATTCCTTGTCACAGAACGGCAATATAAACATAATTCAAAGTCAGTCCTGTACACCCCAAAGTATAATCACAGGTCCTATAATCAAAAAGTGAGATTGGATACAAATTATGCCCAAACAGAACCTGTTAAATTCTGACAAATTCAATGTCACAACAAAATCAATGTCACAGCTAAATTCAATGTCACAAAACTTCAATGAAAAAGATAAAACAATATTTACCCTCACAGTAAATGATACTGCAAATCCAATGTCACAGCAGTGTCTCAATGTCACAGCAAATTCAATCTCACAGGGATGGTGTATCTAATTAATAATAAAAAAGGAGGAGGAGGAGGAGGAGGAGGAGGAGGAGGAGGGAGGAGGAGGAGGAAGGCGGCAATGGCGGGCGGGGGCGGGGAGCCCTTTAGGTCGATGTGATTATTCTTCTTCTTCTTCCTCCTCCTACTCCTCCACAAGGAAGGAAGGAGGCCGTCTTCCTTCTGCAGTGTGGGGAAGGTATTGACCCTACGGGATTGGGACTGATTTGGTTGGGACTGGTATAATTTAGATTTGAAATTGGGACACCCTTTACCAGTTCAGTGGAAAATGGACATCTGCTGGTTTTTGGATCAGACCCAAATGGCCGATTAGCCCCAGTTTGGGATTCACTTTTAAAATAATTAATGTGTGAATTTGATTTTCAGAATTTTGTATGGGAATTGTGATTGGACAATGGCAAAGTAAACCCATTGGCCACAGTGATCCCAGTCTGAATAATTCCATCAAAAATGGGCAACACTTGGCACTCCCTTTTGAAAGGAAAAAGTACTCTAAATGCTGCTCAACAGTTTGGGACCCCTGTGATTGGGGAAGTGGCCATAAAAGACTTCAAAAGGCATTTTACAGGGATTTGGATTGGAGCCTATGATTGAATTTGATTGGCATGATGGGAATTGGTCTGATTGGTATTTGTATTGGTAAAGGGGATTGGGATTGGTATGTTTGGGATTGGCACTGATTTGGTTGGGATTTGACCAAAATTTAAACCTTGAACTAGCATTATGGGGATTGGTCTGATTGGGACTTGGATTGGCACGATGGGGATTGGTCTGAGTGGGATTGACAGGAGTGGGATTTTGATTGACCTGATGGGGATTGGTCGGAGTGGGATTGGCATTACTGGGTTTGGTATGACTGGGATTGGTATGAGTGGGGATTGGAATTGGCATGGTTGGTATTTGGATTGGCATGATTGGGATTTGGGTTGGCATGATGGGGATTGCTGTGATTGGGATTGGCATGACTGGGACTGGTATTGTCATTATGGGAATTTGGATTGGCATGATTGGGATTGGGATTTACATGATTGGGACTGGCATGATGGGGATTGGTCTGATTGGCATTGGCATTACAGGGATTGACATGATTGGAATTGGGATTGGCATGATTTTCAAATGGGTTTTGGTGGCGTCAGGAAAAAAAAGTCAGCAAGGTTTGAGAAAACATCAGAAACAAACGTCAGCAAGAGCCGAGAAACGTCAGCAAGTGCGGCGGTAACATCAGGAATACATCAGCAATTGTCACGAAAAAACGTCAGCAAGAGCCGAGAAACATCAGCAAGCGTCGGCAAAAAAACTCAGCGAGCGCCTGAGAAACGTCAGCAAATGCCGCAGAAACATCAGCAGGAGAACGTCAGCGTGCATCAGTAGAAAAAAGACCATCTAATTGAGCATTTCACTGTCCCCAAATCTCCTTCATATACCAGTTATATATTCATTAAGGGGTAATCAATGCACAAGTGCATTGATGTGGCAATCACTGCAAAAGTACATTGAGGTGTGAATAATGCACAAGTACATTGAAGTGGAAATCAATGCACAAGTGCACTGAAGTGGTAATCAATGCACAAGTGCATTGAAGTGAATATTAATCTATGCCCTTTTTGGGCTAAACATTACCAAGAATCTACAAGTGCATTGAAGCTGAATTCAGTTAATCACAAAAGTTTGAGAAATTCATGGAAGTGGTTATCATTGCATGAGTGCATTGGAGTGGAAATCAATGCAAAAGTGCATTGAAATGGAAATCAATGCACAAATGCACTGAAGTGGAAATCAATGCAAAAGTGCATTGAAATTGAAATCAATGCAGAAATGCATTGAAGTGGAAATCAATGCACAATTGCATTGAAGTGGAAATCAGTGCATAATTGCATTGAAGTGGATATCAATGCACAAGTACATTGAAGTGGAAATCAATGCACAATTGCATTGAAGTGGAAATCAATGCACAACTGCACTGAAGTGGATATCAATGCACAAGTACATTGAAGTGGAAATCAATGCACAAGTGCATTGAAGTGGAAATCAATGCACAATTGCACTGAAGTGGATATCAATGCACAAGTACATTGAAGTGGAAATCAATGCACAAGTGCATTGAAGTGGTAATCAATGCACAAGTGCATTGAAATGGTAATCAATTCAAGAGTGCACTGAAATGGTAATCAATCCACGAGTGCATTGAAGTGGAAATCAATACACAAGTGCATTAAATGGGAATGTGCACAAGCACAGTGAAGTGGTAATCAATGCACAAATGCATTAATGTGGAAATCAATACACAATTGCATTGAAGTGGAAATCAATGCACAAGTGCATTTAAGTGGAAATCAATTCACATATACATTGAAGTGGAAATCAATGCACAAGCGCAGTAAAATGATAATCAATGCACAAATGCATCAATGTGGAATCAATGCCCAGTTGCACTGAATTGGAAATCGATGCAACAGCAGTATGCCTTGAACAAGACTGGGGGAAATCAAATCAATGCACAAAGTATATTGCAATCCAAATCAATGCACAAGTTTGGATTGCAATTTTGAAAAATGCTTGGAAATCAGATTAAAGTTAAATCAACACACAAGCATTGGCCAAGTTGAAATGGGAAATCAATGCACAAGTGCATTTGAAGTGGAAATCAATGCAATGCAGAATTTTGGTAAACAATGCACAAATTATTTGAAGTGAAATCAATGCACAATTGCATTGAAATGGGAAATCATATCTAAAATTATTCAAAAAAATTTGTGGAATTTTGTTTTTCAATGACAAATGCATTTTCTCGAATGTAAATTTAAATAATAATGTACATTAATTATAATACAATGCACATAATAGTAATGAAGATTAAATCAATAACAAATGCATTGAAGTGTAATAATAATACATAATAATGCATTAATGTAAATCACAAGTACACTGGTGATGAATGTTTATTGTAGAAGATGGAAATCAATGCAGTCAAGTGAATGAAGATGAAAAATCATGACTGCACAGCAAAGTAGAGGCAGTTACATCTACTCTGAAGTTCAGGAAATGCTTTGCACAACTGCACCACCTTGTGGAAATAATTGAAAGATGTCCACAAAGTGGTAATCAATGCATTGAAGTGGAAATTAATGCCATTGGAAAAATCAATGCACAATTTGCACCTCTATCATGCAGCTTTCTTAAGTGGAAATCAATGCACAAGTGAAATTAAAATCAATGCACAAATGCAAATGAAATTGGTGGAATCAATGCACAACATGAATGAAGTGCAATCACAATTGCACTGAAATGGAAATCAATTCAAAATTGATTGAAGTGGAAATCAATGTCAATGCCATAAAGTGCTCTTCAATGTGACAATTGCACTGAAGTGGAAATCAATGCACTGCCATTGCACTGAAGTGGAAATCAATGCACAAGTGCATTTTGAAGAAGCCTTAGAAGAAAATTGCACGAAATGGAAATCAATGCCCATGATTGCAAAAAGTGGAAATCAATGCAAAATTGCACTGAATATGGAAATCAATGCAAAATTGCACTGAAGTGGAAATCAATGCAAAATTGCACTGAAGAAATCAATCAAAACTTGCACTGAAGTGGAAATCAATGCACAAATGGCACTGAATTGGCAATCAATGCACAAGTGCATTGAATTGAAAATTGCATGAAATGAAATTAATGCCCAATTGCACTGGAGTGGAAATCAATGCACAAGTGCTGTGCATTTCTTTGGTTTATTTTGCTACTGATCAATATCGACTTTCATAGGAACAAAAAAGGTGACGCCAGAGCAGAGTTTTAAGTATTTGCAAATCTGACTACCTCTCAATCTGTGAACTTGCATACTGCAACATTAATCCTACATAAGTATGTACAGTGTATTTGGCAGATGTATTTTGGGTTGTGGCAGAGCCCACCATATAGTTTTAACTTGCCAGAGTCAATAGAGGAGCTTCTGTAAAACTTGCAATTTTCTCAAAATTCAGAACACTTCATTGTGGAGGCTTTCAATTTTGAAGTGTTCAGAATTCTCCTATATATGAGTGTCATTAGCTGGACTACACAGTGGGTACTCCTGAATAATTATTACAGTATGCCCAAAACTAATGTACCTATTGGACGTTCAACAGACAACAAGAATGCTTAAGACAAGACATACATTACTTTTCTATGCATATTTCCATACACAATAATGTACAGATACAATAGTTACCATAACTTGAAAGATGGAATTGTACATAATCATACTCAATGTCAGTATTATTTTTGACAGTTTTTCTGGGCTACTTCAGTGCTGAAATGAACCTCGCAGTTCAGCAGTATATACCTACATTTAACAGACTTTTTTGCTACACCATGCTAGGAATCCTCACATCTACACGCAAGTACAAAGCTCTAATTTCTAGAAGACATCTGAATATGGATCGAATTCATATAAAAACTGTACAAAGAATATCCTGAGAAGACTACAAATTCTCAGTTTTGTAGCCCACATCCTCCTCTAAAATACCTGATGACATTTCTCTGGGTGGCCCTAATGAAACCATCTCCACTGTACAACAGTCTCTAATAAATTCTGCTTTTCCCACTGACACTATTTAACATTTCAGATAGCATTTAGTTCTCCATACTTGTCCTGACAGAATTCATAGCCAAAAGATTTACAAGTACACTGGACTACAGACTAACCACTTGTGCAGAATATCAACCTTTCAAATTCCTCTAAAAGTCCCATACCTGACTTTCATAAAACCTATTGTTCCACATGGTCAATTTACAGGTTTACCTGGAGTTAACGGGCAAACAAAGTTGTTCCTAACTGTACCAGTTTCATTTCATTATACAGATAATCAAAGGCACTAGTCTCACATTGACACTAAAGCAGAATAATTCTAGTTTCATTTAGGCCTTACCATTAAAGGATGCGGATCCAGATGGTAAACGGGTCTTCTTGGCCACAAGTATAAAACCATTCTTTTATATTGCTCCTCTGGTGTCAGCCCCATCAAGTATACAACACACAGGACTTGTAACTCTTCTTTTCCTCAAGCGAGTGTCATTCTCCAGGTGCTTAGCCTGAAAAGGAAAAAGCTAAATCAGATCCTGGTAACATCAATTCAAGGCACTGTACAGAAATACTTTTGTACTTCACAACTTAAACTGTCCTATTTAGATTATAAGTATCCCTAATGATTCACTTACATCTTGATTCTCTGAAGTGACACTTAAAAGTGTCCTAAGCTGACAGTGTCCTAAGATTTCTACACAAACAGGCAAGTGGTTTTACAAGTTTGTTTCAAGATCAAGAAAATGCCTCCCAAGCACAAACCTCCAATACGGAATGGCTATTCATATCAAGAACAGATATCCTGTGCAATCATTTCACATTCCTTGAAGACTACACCAAGAATCAAACTGCTGTTGTGACACTCTTGTATGGACAAATTTCATTCTCTCAATAACTACATTAATCTTGGCAGCAATCTCTTAGAAACTCAAGGAATTATAAGACTTGTGATCTATTTGAAGTACCAACGTTACCTGTGGGTCCTAATTCTCTCTTCTCTACTCTCATTTGGTTATTCAAGAAATAAACAAGAAGTGATCAGAATAAACCTGACTATATTCTCCAAAAAAATGCTCTATGTTGATGTGACTGATTTTATATAAATTTGGCTATGAAGCCAGACACTAGGGGGCTTTCTAAAGAGGGAGTTGGAGTGGCTGGACAGTGCGATGGAAGACAGGAAGTGGGAATGGAGGTGAAAAACAAAGTAAATTAAAGTAAAAATCATACACTTATTTCATCACACTAAAACTAGCATGGATTTCCATATAAAATGAACCGTTCCTTTCAACGAATTCAGATTTAACTCTGATTATGATAATATACCATGAAACTAGTTCAATCAACATTAAATTCCACAAGAGGAATTTAGCCATTACCAAGGTTTTACTGCTATGGTACAAGGAATCCTCACATCTACATAAAAGTAAAACCCTCTACAGTAATTGGTATGTCACATCTGAATACGAACTGAATTCCTATACAAATTATACCAAGAATATCCTGAATCCTGGTCACCACAGAGAACTACAAACTCTTAGTTTTGAGGACCACATTCTCGTCTACAAAACCTGACAAAGATTTTCTTGAGGGTGCAGCAAGTGTAATCTTTCCTGTATCAAAAAATATCTAACATTGCTGCCTTTTCCACTGACATTATTTAACATTTTAGTCTGTGTTTAGTTTTCCACAGAATTCTTAGCCATAAGTTCTACCAGCACGATTTACTACAGACTAACTACTACTGCAGAATATCATCAGCTTTCAGATACTTCTAAAAGTCCCAGAAACTGACTTTATTAAATCTGACCTAATGTTCAAAGCAGTCAATTTGCAGTTTTCAACCCAGGGTTCATGGCAAGCAAAAGTGCTCCTAACTGTACCAGATTCAACGTTATCCAGTTAAGCAAACGCAGTCTTTAACTGGTCTGACGTTTACACCAAATTCAGTAGGACAGTTCTATTTTTATTTAGGCCTTACCATTACAGGATGTGGTTCCAGGTGATAATGGGTCATCTTGGTCCACTCAAGTATCAGAAGTAAGCAGCTCCTTGACATTTAGTTCTTTGTAGCAAGAGTACTCTCCTAGGTGCTCACCCTGAAAGGAAAATCTTTAATCAGATCCTGATGATGTCATTTCAAGGCACTGCTCTCTAAAATGTGCTGAATTCCATCTGCACTTCAGAATTTATATCTAAAACTACTGAACAAAATCTTGCCAATACACCAAGTTGTAAGAGAGGTTTATAAACCTCCAGATTATGCCATCATGACCCATTGAACATCTTTTCAACGCACTATTATTACTTTCCATAAAAATTTATATTTCAAAGGTAAATCACTGAACTTAAGAGGCTTCTTAAGATTGTACAAAATAACAGCAAAATAGACTTAAGTACCTAAAGTCATTCCTTTAAGAGGTTATGATTTATGAAGATTGCAGCTGATCATATTCCAAACCTTGCGCTTTTAAAAGACAAGAAATTAAATGTCTATATTTAACACAGTAGAGCCATTTTTCGAATGTTAATTTAAGAGTTTACATGCATAAAAAAAGAGAGCCTATATAACTGCTAACTTAAGATTTTCTATTGAAATTACCTCACATATATCACAGGAAAGGCTACAATTTCTAAAAAGACTTACCTTAAATTGCAGTCCAGCAAACCTCATGTCAAATGGGGACTCTCAAATATTTTTCCTCTGCATTTCAGTCCAGCAAACTTCAAGTCAAAATGGGCCATCTTTATTGCATTAGTTTCATCCTGAAATAAAATGTGGTCCTTCAGCACTGAATTTAAAAGGTCAGAGGTCGTCCATGAATAATCTTAGCCTATCTCTCGTGTCATACAAGTGCCCTGTGCATTAAGACAGATTCAGTAACAATGTGGAAATTGACTACAGAAACAAGGTAGGCACGTCAAGGTTATCCACTAATAATAGAGGCCTGTCTCAAATTCACTATAATTACTCAGCATATCAAAATTGCCCGATAATTATGGAGTCCTGACTGGTTCACTACAAATGCAGTCATCACAAATCTACAATACAGTTCAGGAGCTACAATCTGTAACAATAAGTGAATGTTGTGATCTAGATTTTGTAAATAATCAGTGTATGAATATTATTGGGTTTGTCTAAGTTTGTGAGTCATGTCTGTTGTTTATGTTTTGGCAAGTCACGTGACCAGAACGGCCCTCGCAATCTCACCCGCTCTCAAAAAAATTGCAAGGAAATAACACTAGTATAACAAATTGGTAGCCTGTTTAACCCTTAAGGGACAGATTGAGCCTGAGTGTGAAGTCAAACAGGAATGGGGAGATGGACGGATTGAGCCTCAGTGAAACAATTTTACAACAAATTATGGAATGGGGCGAGGGAATGGGGCGATTTGTTACTGCTTTTAACGTTTCTTATCTGTTGTTGATAAATTCACTAATAATAACTTTTATACAAAATCTGCCTGAAAAACTTATTTATTCAGTAAAAACATATTCCCAGATAAGTTGGCGGGTATTTAAGAGTGTCTTGTAAATGAGGCCTGTTTTCAGAAGGTGTTGTTTTGTAAATTTGCTCAAATCCATTTGAAGGGGTTGCCGTTGTTTTTTGTTTTTGTTTTTACGGATAGATAGTATGTCGGTTTGTAAATGTTTTTTTATTTGCCAACCAAAGAAAAATGCAATTGATAAATTATATTAGAAAAAGCATGTCAAAGTAAAAAAAAAAAGTAACTATTCCTTCTTATTGTTTTGTTATGTATGCATCCCCTTTTTCAACAAATATGCAAAAAATTTTACTGAAAAAGCTTTTATTTCTCATCTGTTTTGATAACAAACATGTGTGAAAATTTGTTACTATTTCATAATTTGACATTGTTTTATCCCAGACATTAGAGAAAAACATATAAGTTGGTAAAATTTATGACTGTCTTGTAAATGACCCAGCCCCAAAGGGGTTGTAAATAGTCATTTGGTCAACTTCTCGTGGAATGTAGGGAAAATTTTTTAGAATTTTTTTCATTTATACATTGTAAAGGACTCCCAGAGGGTCTGATTTTCCTACACCCTAGCACAAACAAACCGCTCTCTCTCTCTCTCTACAAGGGCTGAGAATAATTTTAGTGTTTCTCTTTAACCCTCTCTGGTCTTGGGCCTTCTAGTAGAAGCCGTCCGTCTCTCTTGTACTAGGTATCGAGGGCTTCTCACAGGAGCCCGCCCCAAAACCGTGCATATTTTTGCAATAACTGGATATAGTGTCCCCAAAATTTATCCAATCCATATCCTGTTTTCTCTGCTTGACCTCTATAAATTAAAGAAAACCTTTCTCCCCCCAATCAATCCATAATCTACCCCCAAAAATAATATTCAAAACTACGCCAAAAAATCAGCTTCCCTCTGGCGAGACCAACTCATTTCACCTGCATGTTTCCCAGGTGAAAGTCGCCTCTCACTGCTTGTAACTGGCTTTGTTTCTACTTACGTGTTTGTAACAGTGTCACCAAGTCGTCCTACATCCCCAAATTTGATTAAGAAGTAATTGGTACTCTTCTCTCAGATCAGATATATAATTTTTCTGAGGAAAAAATTTTTTCAATGTAATCCATATTTGTAAAAAAAAAAGAAGTCAGTCATCACATGTTGAAATTAAGAATGTCTCTCTGAGCCATAATTCAGAATGATGCCAGTTAATAAGTTGCTAATGAATTATTTCTAATTTAACAGAAATAAGGGATTTTGACAAAGGAAAAATCTATTTCTGAGGAAGGTCCGTGTCACCGGTAAAATTCCATTACAGCACGAATTTCTAGGTATAAAATGCTAGATATACCAGAGAAAAGAGCTTTCAGAAAGCTGGGGTTACTACCCCAGTCGAGCGTCTTCTAGGAAGACGTCGGTATAAGGAAGGGTGAGTGAAATACCACTACCACGGAAACATACTGAAAAAGATCTCCTTATCAAAACCCCGAACAGAGTGGTGAGCCGTTACAGCCCCACACTCAACACCCGCCAGGACGGCGACACCAGCGCCACCTACCTCATTCCATGCTAGCACTAACCCCAGACTTGGCATGTGCAGTAGGGGGGGACAATAGGTGAGTCAGGGAGGGTCACCGGGTGACATCGGGACCTTCTCAGAAATAGATTTTCCTTTGTCAAAATCCCTTTTCTGAGTTCAGTCCCGTGTCAGCGGTGAAAAAAGTGATAGAGAATCATGCCAAGGCTGCAACTACGAGGAAAAGAGGGTAATCTGAAGAAAAAACATAAATTACAAAATAATTTTAATCAGGGAATCTCTTACATGTAGCAAGAATACTAAACCTAAGGCACATCAAAGACTTAATACTATGAAAAGTGGGGAAGTCCCGGCACGACAGGGAAGAGGCCTCAAAATACTTAACACTACTAAAGCATATTGAAATATGAAATTTGCATAAGATAAATGCATATACAATCTTAAGGCTACACACGTAAACTTAGGCTAAACACGTAAGAGACAAAATCAATGGAAAATAAAATATACAGTACATATACATATATCTGGGGTACATGGAGCAAAATAAAAACTGCCCAGTACCCCACAAGAAAAACAATCATAACATGTCAGATTACAGTTTCCACTCAACAGAGACAAGATACATCAATATGAGGAGCCAGGCAGTGAGGCATGATCAACCAGGAGGATAAGCAGAGAAGTAAATGAGGCAGGTGGGGCGGGGAAAGGATAGGATAAGGATATGATTAGTTAAGGTGGGGAGATGACACTTCCCACAGCTATGGTAGAAAATTTCAGGGCTTGAGCGATTTTAAATAGTGGCGTTTTAAACACTAGAGGTGATTTCAACCCGTATATTGAGATAGTTCTGAGAAGTCCATATTATGAAAGTAATTAATGGAAGTAGCAACTGCTCAATATCATGAACCTTAGGAACTGAATCTGGGTTGGCCTGTTTAATAAAATACAGAATTTGTTGTCTTATAGCATTCAGTGAAAGAGTACCACCTTTCTCCTTGATAAAAGAGGACCCGACTTACTCTGTGGAGTTCTTAAAAGGTAAGATTTAAGTGTATAAACTGGACATAAAGACTGGTCTTGTGGAAGGGCACCACCTTCCAAGGAGACCACCTGTCTTGTGGGTCTTCATTTTTAGCTAAGAATCTAGGGTCAGGGGAAAGGAGGACCTCTCCGGACGGGAGGAAGTTCACAAAATTATCACCTCTAGTGAGAGCCAATAGCTCTGAGATTCTAGCACCTGAAGCCAAGCTAATCAGAAATAAATTCTTCCTTAACAGATCCTGATAAGAGCATTGAAAGTTGTCCATCTCTGATGCTAACTTAAGGACATCATTGAGAAACCACGTATCTAACAGAATGTGGGCGTGATACGGGTCTCAGACAGCGCATGCTCTGGGGATAGATGAAAAATAGGAATCTGTAAGGTCGATTTTAAAGCCGTATAAAATACTTTCTTCAGGGCTGACTTGACTGTGGTAATAGTGGCCGGAGCAAGGCCTTTCTCAAACAGTGATCTAAAGAAAGAAACTCCTAAATTAGTCGTCATGATTTTGGCTTCAGATGCTTTCAGAAAGGAGGCTAACTTTTTGACTGCTGAGTCATACTGTCTAAGAGTAGAATCTCTTTTATCTGATTCTAAAAACAGAGTGTTGACAGGGTCAATGTTTGCTCCTTTTTGGGCTGCAAATTTTATAAAGTCCATAAAACTAGGGCATTCTGAATTCTTGAGGAAGCTGACACAGTCTTGGTTTGTACTGTCTGGGTCAGTATGGGCTTGGGAATCTGAAGACTCCGCAATCCCAGTTCCTGAAGAAGAGGAACCAATTGCTCTTCGGCCAATAGGGGGCTACTAGGGCTGGTTGACCTTTGAATGTCCTGAGTTTGTGTAATACTTTCAGCAGTAAATTTATTGGAGGGAACAGATAAATTTTCTCCCAATTGTTCCAATCTACTGTCATTGCGTCTGTGGCGTACGCCTGAGGGTCCAGGTTGGGGCCATGTAACAGGGAGCTTGAAGTTGCTCTCCGTCGCGAACAGATCCACTTGGAGACCCGGAACCCGGCGGCAAATCCATTTGAAAGACTCCCGTCCAGGGACCACTCCGTCTCCAACGGAGTAGCTCTGGACAGGGAATCCGCCACCACGCCCGTGCCCCGCTAGGTGGGTGGCTGACAGGTGCCAGCCGTGCTTGTTCGCCAGGGAGAAGATAGCAACCATTACTTGGTTTACTCGACCTGATTTGGAGCCGTCCCTGTTGATGCAATGAACTACCACTGCGCTGTCCAATACCAGCCTGATATGAATCCGGTTGGGGTGGCGGATTTTCTTTAGAGTTAGAAAGACCGCCATAGCTTCCAGGGTGTTTATATGGAACTGCTGAAACATTGTGGACCACGTTCCTTGTACTTTCTGTTTTGGTGAATATCCCCAGCCGCTTTAGGGAAGCGTCTGTGTGAACAACTAGTGCCGGAGGGGGAAATTGAAGCGGAACTGATTTGGACAGGCCTCTGACTGTGGTCCAAGGCAGTAACAGTCTTGTTTTAAGATTCGAGGAATAGAGGAGACCTTGTCTCTGAGCTTGACATTGGCTCGACTCACACTCTGTTTATGTCTTTTAGTTTCGCTTTTAAGAGCAGGTCCGTCACTGAGGCAAATTGAAGAGACCCAAGGACTCTTTCTTGGGATCGGCGGGATGCTGATTGATTTTTGAGAAATTTCCTGGTGAGAGATGCTATCTCTTTCCTCTTGGGAGGCGGGAGAGATAACGTGTGAGAGGACAGATCCCACTGGAGACCCAGCCACTGAAACCGGGACTCCGAGTCAGGCGGGACTTCTCTCTGTTCAGTTGAAAACCCAACGACTCCAGGAAGTTGATGACTATGGACGTAGCCTTCTGACACTCCAGAACTGTTGGTGCCCAAATTATCCAATCGTCTAAAACGCGCTGCTAGGGATATCCCCGGGACCGGGTTGTTGCACTACCGTGTCCGCCAGCTTGGTGAATACCCTGGGCGCAATGTTTGGACCGAAGGGCATGACCCTGAAGGAGTAGGCTTGATTCCCGAGTCTGAAACCGAGGAACTGAGAGAAGTTCCGCAATCGGGATGTGATAATAAGCGTCTGAAAGATCGATAGAGGTGGTGACGGCTCCACGCGGAAGTAGAGTCCGTTACCTGAGCTACCGTAAGCATGCGAAATTTGTCGCATTTTATGTAGAGATTTAGACGCGACAGATCCAGGATCACTCTTTGCTGATCGGAGTCTTTTTGGGAACAGTGAATAACCTGCCTTGAAACTTTAGGTGCCTTACTTTCTTTATTGCTTGTTTGTTGAGCAATTCTGTCACGTAATCCTGTAGGATTGATGAGGGTGGCTGGTAAAACCTGGTTAGAGGAGGAGGGTTCTTGATCCAGCTCCATCCTAGTCCTTTGGACACAATGCTGTGTGCCCAAGGGCTGAAGGTCCATTGGTCCCTGAACCAATACAGGCGACCACCTACCTGTGTTCTCTCAGTGGGAGGAGCGGGTTTGTTCCCTCTACCACGTCCAGGTTTTCCTCTTGGGGTGGTGTTGGCTTTTCCTCTATGAGGGGCCCTGCCTCTTCCCCCCTTGCAGATCCTGTTAAGGCCGTGAAAGTAATCCACGGCCCTCATAGGTGGGGTTGTATGCTGGCGAGCAACATACGAGGGCGCAGCAAGGGAATGAGCTGGTTGGACCAGCACATATTGTTGGGGTGAGCCTTGGAGGTGGAGGGCTGTGCCACTGCCGAGACCGGGACGGCTTGAACTACTGCCTGATGGTGGGGCCTCTTATGCCTCCTGAAACGTTTGCCTCCTCTCGTCTGGGGGCCGCCAGATTCTGGGGTCTTAGCTTGTAGGCAGAAATGCCCCAGCGAGGCGCAGACTCTGGTTGGCCCATTGTAGCCTCGGCCATAATATTCGTAACCTCTTCTTCTGGGAAGAGGTTAGGCTAGATCGAGCTCTTAACGAGCTTGTTAGGCTCGTGACGGATAGTGGCATCGGCAAAAATGAACTTTCTGCATTCCAGTCTGGCCATGATGAACTCAAAAGGTCAGACTGAAAGCCAGCTAGCAGGGACTTAGCCAAGACTTGAAAAAATGGCTCGTCCTGCACAGGAGACGGCAGTAGCTTCCGTAAGGCAGACGGAGTTCAAGGACCGGGCTAACTTAGTCCGGGCATCAAACTCCGCCTTTAACAAAGATTCCGGCAGCTTGGGGAGCTGCTCACTGAACTGTGAGGAAGCACAGAAGGGGTCCAGTTTTCCGACCGTGAAAGTGGACGGGCGTCCACCCAGAACTCCGTCACTTCCTGGGAATACCAGGGAAGTGGGGTCTGTTTCCTCAGCTGCGGTAACAGATTACCTTCAAAGCACGCTCGGGCCGTAGCCAGAGTGACTTTGTTCAAGCAAGGGGTGGGCAGGTTGTCTCCCAGGGCAAACATTGTGAAGTTGCCCTTGAAAGGAGTCAACTTTTGTATTTTCTGCCTGCCACTCCGTCAGAGTGCGCGCAGGGAGAGCCGACTGAGCTTGGTCCCTAGGGACGATGACAGTCTCCCTAGGAACCTTATCCGACCGAATCCATGCTTCCTCCGTTAATCTCACGAAGCCTGGGTAGGGGGCAAGAGATCAGGGGGAAGAATTCCAATTCCTCCAACCGTCTCGTGCCAAGACCTTCAACCGTGAGTTTGCCATCATGTTGGATGGCACGGAGGGCGAAACGCCAAGGGTTACCGACATCGAATGGCGGGAGGTCCGCTGTGTCGGGGATGACATACTGGTTTGGCTGGGGTGGGCGAGCCATTCCCGCCAGTATATTATCATGACTGGCCAACTTTTCGGAGATTTTGGTGAATCTCGTGTCCAAATCCTCCGTGAACTTTTTGAAAAACGGTTCGCAAAGGCCTCTGGCGTCGAAGGCAGGCTGGCGAGGAGGGCTTGGTTTTGCAGCCTCTTACTCGCGCCTTTGCCGGAGGAACCAGACTTACTCCCGGAGGCTACAGGTGCTGAGACCTTAGCCTTCGACGGGGAAGGGCGTGCCTTCTTGGAGGACAAGGACTTATAGCCCTTCGCCTTCCATGAAGTCTTCAACTTCAACTTGGGGATAGCAGACGGAGCTCTATCACCCAAGGAGGAAGACTTCACAAAACCTGCAAATGAAGAAATAGATGAAGCTGGGGAGTCAAAAGGGGGCCAGCCCCAACAACCTCACCTACCTGCTCACCACCACCTGGTCCTGTTCAGTGTTCATGGGTTCCAGGTCTAAGTCTAAAGCAGGCGACGTCCTCCGAAACCTAGGCGTGAGGATATCCACTTGGGGTGGCTGGGTCGCATCCCGGATCTGCTGGATGATGGGGTGGCAAGATCTTCTGGGACTTTTCGCGCCACCAGTGCGCCGGGATAGAGCAGGTCCCTCAACTTAGCATCGAGGGCGTAAGGGCTTCCCGACGGAACATTCCTGCCAAACCCAGCCACCCAGGCCGGAGGGATTCAAGGCAGACTTCTTGGAAGACTCGTCCGCTGTAAGAAAACCAACAATTAGCCAAGAACGAAAAAAGACAGTCCAAAAACCTCGTAAACAATATACAATATGAGGAGCGTAAACGGAGGAAGACTGTCACTTACCGACTCACCCTGGATGGTTGCGCGCCAAGGCGAAGCAAACCTCACAACCATCAGGGTGCCAAACTACCAGGTCGTCGAGCCGGACCGCACAACCAGCATGGGTCCGGCACACTGCGTGACCGTAGGGTTGTTGGAGTGAAGCGGTACACCCCGGCTCCTCACGGCGAACAGTCTGTAAGTAGAAAAAGTACATGAACCCACCACTCTAAGCAATCTAAAGCCGGCAAGGCCGGGAAATTCGACTACAACCGGAATACTCCGGCGTAGAAGAACTCCCTTATCATAAACTAGGCCAATAAGCTCTAAAATACACAGAGTGGAAGGTAAAAGCTTCCAGACCCCGGAATACTCCGGGGAATGAAAGGAATGAGACAACAGAACTCACCACTAGGGCTGCCAGTAAAAATAACGGCGGAAACCCCGGTGTGGGGAACCGGACTCACGTATATATATATAAATGAGGAGAGTACTCCGTTAGATAAACACACTTATCTAAATATGTATATTCATAAACAATAACATTAAACAAGTGATGGTACAAGAGTAAATCACTCGGAGACCGGAGGATCCGCTCCCTATATAATATAAATCCCTTCCTCACTTACTTCCCCTGCCGGAGAAACAAGGTGGGCAAGATTCTCGTATGTTCATAACATAAGCGGACAATTATATATTACCCTATCCACGTAACCCGACGGGGAGAAAGAAGTGTGGGATAGAGTGTCGAACACGTTCGAGCTAACAAACCACCAACACCAACACAGCGATGCTAGGGACTGTATGGGAGGAGCGAATCCCTCTACCAAATGGAGGAGTCCCTGAACTCGGAGAAAACGCCATCTAGCGTCACCCGCATCGAGTAGAGCAAGGCTGGAGGGGTGGTGAGGGGAGGGTGGAGTAGGGGAGAGAGGTAGGCTACGAAGGGAACAGGAGACAGGGGAAAAAAATATCACCCGCTCAACTGCACACATACACCACTCCAAGAATAATGAAACTTGGGAGGGTGGCCTACTACTAAGGGAAGCTACCCAGCCCGATGCCCGACTCCTTCCTAGGCGAAGCCTAATAGGGACCTAACCTAGTATAGGCTAGGAAAATGGAAGGAGTGCGGAGGGGAGGAGGAAGCAACAGGGAGAGAAATTTTGTGCCGAGAACCAACCGGGATCGAGAAGAGGGGGCAAGGAGGCGACTAGCCTAGAGGAAACACATCAAAGAACTCTATTCCCCAAATGAAGGAAGAGAACTAAGGGGCTCACTCTGCCCACCAAAAACGACCCCGGAGGAAACAGCAACAAAACTCCCTCAACCTGATGATCTCCCACCCAAGGGCAAGGGATGGAAGCAAAACAAGCCTACTCCACTAAATAACCATCACACATAAAAATGGGAACAAAAATGTGCTCAATAGGGTGCGTAGCCTACCTCGGGAAGCGGTTAGATCTGAGGCTGCCGCCACCACCTAGAGCTAAAAAAAAAAAGAATAAAATAAAATAAAAGAGAGCACCATCTCCAAGAATAAAATAATTAGCCTAATAGAGACCAAAAATAATAAGGAACCCAACCTGGGGAAGGGGGGGTTACCTGGATGGGGCATCACCCTCACAAAGGCCGACAGGCCAATGATACATAATTTCGAGAAAAAACTCCAAGCCACCACAGGGAACCCACCAGGATGGGAACCAAGGGGCAAAATTACATCTATAACGACAAGGAGACAACCCCAACAGAAAAGAACTGATGGGGTCAGCCTCGCGATCGACATGGCTGGCGGAGGGCACGCCGTGGCGTCATAATAAGATCTCAATATTTATGAAAAGACGAGACCATAACAGCCAAAAAATAGAACAAAACCCACAAGAAGATGGTACTTAACTTGGAGATGGTAAAGCTGCTCGATGACATGGCGAAGATGAAAATAAATCCAAAAAAAGGGCACGAGCACACAAAAGAAAAGCGCACTCACATGCTAGAAAATGGAATGAGGTAGGTGGCGCTGGTGTCGCCCGTCCTGGCGGGTGTTGAGTGTAGTGGCTGTAACTCACCGCTCTGTTCCGGGGTTTTGATAAGGAGAGATCTTTCAGTATGTTTCCGTGGTAGTGGTATTTCACTCACCCTTCCTTATACCGACGTCTTCCTAGAAGGCGCTCAACTGGGGGTAGTAACCCCAGCTTTCCTGAAAGCTCTTTTTCTCTGGTATATCTAGCATTTTTATACCTAGAAATTCGTGCTGTAATGGAATTTCACCGGCTGACACGGGACTGAACTCAGAAAAATACTTTATGAATGCTCATATACAGTATATATAGTAATGTTGTTCAGTGTAAAACAAAATTGTAGAAAAATACAAAATTACGAAGAGAACCACAAAATATGAATTTGAAATATTCCTAAAGATATGGCAATATTAACATACAGGGGGATTATAGTGTGGTCTAGGTACATTTACAACCCATGTGCGAATCCATATACCAACCCTGCATACCCCACTGACCAACTTTCTTGATAGTAAATATGGGAGACATATACAGTAAACCCCCGTATTCACGGGGGATGTGTACCACAAACCCCCGCGAATAGCTGAAATCCATGAATACTTAGAACGCTTCTAAAAATACTTAGAACTGCCCGGTTTGATAGTTTAAAACACTAAAAACCCTCTAAAAATGCTTATACCTGATATTTTAATAGTTTTATCACAAAATGCATTTAGTCATGAAAATATGAAAATTTAGTAATTAGTGAATATTTCTCAGTGAAAAAATACAGCTTTAAAATGGAGCAAATTTTCTCCGAATAATGGGTAGATACATTCCACAGAGAAATCCACAGAATACATGAGTCCACAAATCATGAGACCATATGAATATGGGGTTTATTGTAATATATATATATATATATATATATATATATATATATATATATATATATATATATATATATATATATATATATATATATATATATATATATATATATATATAATATATATAGGTAAGTCAAAAGTTCAGGAAAAATTGTTGAATGATGTATTTACACAGGAATGAAACAACCCAAATACTTGGTAAACAATTATCTGTGATTTAGTGATCCATATAGACTTGTTACCTCAGTCATCCTCTTGCTACCGTGGTGTTAACATCTGCTTCAGAAAAGTAACTTCTTGAACCCATGGAAAATAAAAATTTGAGATGAGAGCTAACATCAAGTTCCTGACCAAGCTTGATTGGAAACCAGGAAAAATTATTGAAGCCTTTAACAAGTTTATGGAGATTCTTCTCCATCTAAATCAGTTGTTTATGATTGGATAAAGCGATTTAAGGATGGTCGGGGAAGACCTCAAAGACAACCCAAGAGAGGGAAGCCCATCGACTGCAAAAAATGAAAGAATTGTGGCTTTGGTGCAGAATCTAGTGGATGAAGATCGTCGGATTACTATCGATATGATAGCTAATGAAACTGGGATCTCCCATGGTTCCGCATTTTCAATTTTAAATGAAAATCTTGGTTTGAGTAAACTTTCAAACGTTGGGTCCCAAAAGCGTTGCTTAGTGAAGACCAACTGCATCAAAGAGCTGAACTTTCTCTTGCAGTTTTAATGAAGATTGAATCAAATGAATCAGAGTTTTTGACCGGATTGTTACTGGAGATGAAACTTGGATCCATCAATATGACCCAGAAAGTAAAATTCAATCAAAGCAATGGTTACCAAGAGGTTCAGCTGCACCAGTAAAGTTCAGTGGCGAGATCTGCCCAGAAGGTTATGGCAACAGTGTTTTGGGACTCCAAAGGGTGATTTTGATTGATTTCCTTGAAGGACAAAAAACAATCACCGGGAACTACTACAAAGGTGTTTTGCAAAACTGAAGACTGCATTGGCTAAAAACGTCGAGAAAAGTTGCACCGCAGAATTTGTTCCATCATGATAACACTCCAGCACATTCATCAAGGGTTGCAAGAGAAGTCCTACGGAAATTTAGGTGGGAAACTCTTCCACATCCTCCTTATAGTCCTGATCTTGCTCCTTCATATTTTTCCTGTTCCCAAAACTCAAGGAACACTTAAGAGGAGTCCGTTTGAATCTTTGGATGCTGCTAAACATGCAGTTTCAACATGGTTTAATAGAAAGGCCCCAAATTTCTACAAAGAAGGGTTGCAGAGGTGGAAACAGCGCCTTGAAAAGTGTATAGAGTTAGATGGTAGATATGTAGAAAAATGTTTGAATTTCCTTAAATAAAGAGTATATTGAATTTTTCCTGGAACTTTTTGACTTACCCTCGTATATATATGAAGATAAGAAGGCCCATAAAACACTATTTGAACGTTGCAACCGTATATTTCGAGCACTTCCTTCTGTGCCCCTGTTCACTGGTAAAATATGTACAGATGAAATGTTACAAGAGTATATATACAAAGCATATGTAGGTGTGGCATTAAGTCTCTGATGGTATGCAGGTGACCGTTTCCCAAGAAGAAGGGAAAACAATTCCTTAGTGGCTTTTGGCCTCATTAACTCCTGTTTTGCGATTCGTCTGGTGGTCGTGTTTCCTGGAGAACCTGTTTGAGAAGTTTAAGGATTAACCCGTCAATTTCATCCGCTTTCCAATGTCCTCCTGACAAGTTCATATTGTTGGTTTAATTGATGATAGCAGATTCCAGCATCTTTCTTTTGTATGGACAGCTACTTTTGAAAACCAGCTCCGCCCGCTCAATTTATGGAATGGCCTCTATCCCTGATGCATAGAAAAATCCCTGAACTCTCCGAAACATACCGTACTGATCTTTTGTGCTCTGTTAATCCTTGCGAGAGGGACCTGCCCATCTCTCCCACATAAATCTCATTACAATTGCTGCAAGGAATCTTGTAAACTCCGGCTTCTTCCCCTTTTTTATTTAAGTATAGGTTAATATTTGAAACTCGCCTGCTCCGATGGTTTTGGGATAATGGAAGATAAAAGGATTGTTAGACCTGAGTTATTCTGTGGCTTTTTGGATGTTTTCGTCGTTATACTGTATATATACTGTATATACACTATAATGTTTGTGTGGTGTATGTGTATGTATGTGTGTGTGTGCACGTCATGTGTTTATGTCCACGTACTGGAAATGTACGGCAAAAGTATTCACATGTATAAATGAGTCTAGATTATGGGAAAATGGGTAGAGTTATATCAGTCAGAAGGACGTCAACATCAGCGTTTTGGTTTCTCTAATATTTACTTTTATGTTTATCAGTTTTTTGAAAGGTCCACAACTGACTAATATTTATATAAACAATTGAAACTTGTCATGTATAGCTGAATATGTTTCGTTGATAACATCTGTACAATCATCATTTCCAAATTACAAGTAAATTATATCTGAGTCCTTATTGTAAAATATGTATGTTAAATGTATTTATATTATAGTTCTTATGTAAAAGAAAAGATGTGAGTATGTAATCAGTTCGCCCACTTGTATTTGTCTAATGTTCATATTCAACACATAGAGAATTTCATAAATGTCAAAGAGTTGAGGCGTTGCTGACCATATCAGGAGCAGTGTTTTATTCCCTTCACACACACACATACACACACACACACACACACACACACACACACACACACACACACACACATATATATATATATATATATATATATATATATACAGTCAGTCCCCATAACCTACAACGACTGAACACTTCTGACGTTCCCGAGTTTCTGATATTTCAAATATATTCATAAAAAATTATTTCCTGGGTTACAACGCATGTTCCAGGTTTACTATGCTGACAACACCCGTCCGACGGAAGAAATATGGCTCCAGAATGGTCAATTTTGGAGGGTTTTCTGTTGAAAAACTCAATGTAAATGCAGGATAAATTGTTTTCAAGGCACCCAAAGGAATAAAAGTAAGCTTTTTACAATTTTTTGAAGCGGTATTTCAGGCGACGCCAGTCTGACGGCGATCAGAAGAAATATGCATCCAAAACAGCAGAACAGTCAATATTTGGAGGTTTTATTATGAGAAACTCAATATAAATGTAAATTCATTGTTTTCAAGACACCCAAAGGATTAAAAGTAAGGTTTTCTTACGATTTTTGACGATATTTGGACTGTAAATAGTCCGGCGGCGACCGGAAGAAATATGCATCAAAACAGCAGAATGGTCAATATTTGGAGGATTTTTATTGTGAGAAACTCAATATAAATGCAGGATTCATTGTTTTCAAGACACCAAAGATTAAAAAGTAAGGTTTTCTTACGATTTTCGACCTATTTCAGACTAGCCAGTCCGACGAAATCGGAAGAGATATGCATCCAAAACAAAAGAATGGTCAATATCTGGAGGGTTTTATTGTGAAAAAACTCAATATAAATGCAGGATTCGTTGTTTTCAAGACACCAAAAGTATTAAAATTAAAGTTTTCTTATGATTCTCAACGGTAATATTTGGGATGACTCGTGTCCAACGACATGACCGAAGAAAATTTATTACTTGATTTTTCATGAGAGCAATATTCACTAAATTACTGATTTTTATTTTATTTTCATGACTAAATACATTTTTATGATGAAAAATTATTTACTAATTTTAAAATATTAATATTAAGTAACCACAGCAAAGTATCAATAAAAAAATAAATTAAAATCCTGTGAAATCATAAAACTGCTTACTGATGTAATCACTTCATTCAATCTCTCTCTCTCTCTCTCTCTCTCTCTCTCTCTCTCTCTCTCTCTCTCTCTCTCTCTCTCTCTCTCTCTCTCTCTCTCTCTTTTTAAAACAGTAGAATGGTAAAATTTTGGAGGGTTTTTCATGAAAGACTCAATAAAAATGCAGGTTATGTCATTTTCAAGATACCCAAAGGATACTCAAAGGATTAAAGTAAGGTTTTCTTACGATTTTCGATGATTTTTCCGGTTTAAGATGATTTTCGCTTTTTTACGTGAGCATAAGAACGGAACCCCATAAATAAACTGGGTTACTTGATATATATATATATATATATATATATATATATATATATATATATATATATATATATATATATATATATATATATATATATATATATATATATATTTATTTTATATTATATTATATATATATATATATATATATATATATATATATATATATATAATATATATATATATATATATATATATATATATATATATATATATATATATGTGTGTGTGTGTGTGTGCCTACACAGATGCACTTTTTAGACACTGAAACACATTAACATTACCATCCATTTAAATAAGTCACTCATATACTTATATATATAAACATAAATATAGCTATATACTAGGTATATTTGTATATATATACACACAAATCTGCTAGTTGTTTTTGTGATCAGAGAGTAACGAACAGATAGATACTGCCGAGTTGTCGGACGCCATACGATCGTTGAGGTTTGGCGTGGGTAATTCAAATGAGTGCCATACATTGAAGACCCTTATTGGTTCCTTTCGATTTTAAGAGACCAATCAGCTGAGGTTTATGAACTAAGCGAGTTCAGTTTGAAAAGTTAAGGGGAGCGCACACTTCGATTTTTTATGAATATTTTTGAAATTTAAAAAAAATGGTTAAATGGCCGTAAGATATGAGCAACACCTTTATCACGTGACCAAAGCATTTTTTCGAAATATTAAAATTGATGGGGTTTAGGGCCTCCGCCCCCACATGGTGAGGTGGGGCTGACGTTTGTCTCCTAATGACTATTTTAATTTTTTCCTTTATTCGCCTAATTTATTAATTATTTTGATTTTTATATCACCTTATCTCCTACTTCTGGCAGCGTCTGGCAACTACAATGGCTTTTGCTTGGTCTAAGAGAGGGTGGCCCGACTGCCCGAGACAAAGCAGTCAGTTGCCCCCAAATGGTGAAAGTGGATGGTGGGCAACTTTTCACTCTGAGCAATTTTTTCGCTATTTGCAGTGTATTTTGCCGTATTTTTAACATCCAGTAACTCTAAATACAATCTATATAGTTTCACCTTCACAAATACGCTCACAGTTGATGAAATGAATAAAGGATGATGAAAAGGGAGTATATGATGACAAGTTCATTGTATCTAGATCTCAGTTAGATAAAATAGTGTCGGGTATTAGATGCAAGGTAGGAAATTGCAGGGTAAAGTTCATGTCGAAGTCTCTGCCAGTAGATGGGATACTGATATTTTAATGAAGTGCCAATCATGTAGGTTTACAGTTAGTGCCCCAGCAAAGCGAATTAGCAATGGAAAATCTCAGCACCATCAATTGAGTGAGATAAATATTGAGGAAATTGAACACAACTTCGGCTATGAGAAATTCAACTTACTAACACATCTGTTTGGCACAAGTAAAAATATAGAAGAAGTTCTTCATTTGAGAGACAAAAAGGCTTGAAAATCAAACACCAAAGACCAAAAAGACCAAACAAGTGAAAAAAACGACTGAAAATGAGTCAAGAATATCAGCCTGGTAGCTATTAACTTTTAGTTTCTTAGTTTCAAACCAGGCAACAATGAGTCGGGTTGTACTTGATGATACCTTCTCCTAATGAAATAATACCCTTTTATAAAGGGGGAGGTGACAAATCAACCAAAATAATGCTTAAGATAAGTTTTTTCCACGAGTGCCAAAAAAAAAAAAAAAACACTTGTTGACCTTTACGGTCATTTTTCTCAGTTTTCACTTTGTTGCACTTCAAACCCTAACTACTTTTTTTATTTTTAGGCCAATTTTAAATTAAATATACCATTGGAAAGAGGACAGAAAGACGAATATTTTGGTGGGCTAGATTTTTTCTTAGGTTGACGAGGAACCCGTGATAATCAAATTATACAAATTTGGAGGAAAAATCCCCCCGCTCCAAAAAAAAAAAAAGAAGAAAAATAGAAAAACTCTTTCCCATGATTTTTTTCTACTATGATATACTTTCTGTGTATGAAGCCGCATTGTAATAGCCCTAAAAATGAAGGAGGAGAAACATTTTATAATTTTTTTATTTTTTTAAAATCCAAAATAATCATCCGATCACTCTCAATTTTTTCTGGAACATCAGCTTATATATATGTATAACAGAAAAATTTCATAAAAATCAAAGGATTATTTCTATATAAGCGTGCACTCCCCTTAAACATCAGTAAGGGTTTAGCGGTCGATGGGCTAAAAAGCACGTCAAAAGACAGTCATGGCGCGTGCCACCTCAGAGTACCTTCGACTATAATTCCATAATTAAGTAGCATAATATTAGCAACAGCGCCCTGTGTAACTAATAAGGAAAATACATGTGTTAATTGTATCTTACGTGTTTCATTTGTACTGGTAGAACCTTTACATGACCAAAAATCAGGTCATATTTTTGGTGTCAGTCACGGGGTATTGCCAGTACATATAGTAACTAACAGCGTAATTGTGAAGGTGAAATAAACACTGCAAACTCGAAGAAAATCAGCTCGTGATGGCAGGAGTGCCAGTGGTAGCAGTGACAGTGTTAACAATAACAGTGCCAGAGAAGAGGACGGTGCAAAAGAGCAGTCAACAGACGTCCAACACATGTTAAAAGAGTTGCTCAAATTAACAAATGAAATACAAAATAGAAAGCCCGTCGACCCACCCACAATTTCGGCCGACGTCGTAAATGTTACTGAATCATCATCAAGGAAAAAATAAAAGAACCATATGATGGTAATGGATCAGTGGTTGAGTTTGACAACTCACTCACTAGTGAAGGTTTCCTTTCGATTGAGACCTTCATAAAGTTAGTGACTTTTAAATGATATTTTAATGGACAGATGATTAATTTTGTTCTGAACAAAAGATTTGGCTCATACCAAACGATGATGAGAAATCAGGTGTTGGGACACCTTATCCTCAGACTGGGGTATAATTCAAAAACACCTCACCCAGCAGATTGCCCTGCAACAAGAGGAGAAGATAGAGCTAATGGAGACTTATGACCCCATTTATTTGTATGGGAGTGGGAGACTTCAATAAATGTTTCAGCATTCTGGAATCACGTTGGTGAAGACTCTGTTCAGTCCCATTCAATGCAAATATAGACTGTAGAGAGAAAAGCAGACTTATAAAGCTTGGCCGGTTGAGCCAAAATTCTCCCACCATGGACAGATTCATTATGGCGATGAAAGCGTCCCTGTTCATTTCATTGCTGTCAAATTCAACATTGTTAAGTACAAACAATGCCAACAAACAAGTAACCGTGGATTTTAAAAATACATACATATCCGTTTGTTGCAACTGACCAGCACATGTACTTGACCAATAGATTCCTCAGTGTAAGTGCCTCACCCACCATCCAGGGGTCGTGTTGCACGGAACCTCTGAGGCGTTTCCATGGGTCTTATGGTCAGCCGTTGCGTTCCAGTGTGGAAGGGAGGGCCATTATGGTTAGGTGCCCCTCTCTTGCACTTTTACTGTTTACGAGACGTTGATTATACAAGCAATGTTTACTATTCTACGAAACTTGTTCAAAAAATGATAATGATCTTGCAGCAACGTTTCCTAGAAAACTAAAAGTCGCTATATCAACAGAAACTACTGATTTGTCTGGAGGAAATATTTATCACCCTTTGCTCATCAATCCAAAACAACGACCATAAGCCCCTGACAGAACAATATGATTATGTTAATTGTTAATGGGCTAAAACCCCAGAGAATTCATGGTACTAGCCCATCAACTGTTGCTGCCCATCCCAAACGTTTTAAATTGCAGGAAAGGTAGTTCAAAGGAACATGACATTTTAAAATCAGTGGGCAAGGAAGTAGGAAACATGGTATTTTGGAAATCATGGTGGGAGACGATGTGTGGTTATGACTTGGTTGAACTGGCACAAGTGTCTTTGTTAGAAGAATACCTTGTGACAGGGTCATTGCAGCCTATGGAAGGTTGTTAGTCCTAATCACCGAGTTGCCATTACTGTTTTTATTCTTGAGAAATTATAAAATATATATTTGAACTAAGCCTGTAAACATCAATGGGTGAGTATTGACATAGAAATTGCTTGACCTGTTTTCCAAAATGACTACAAATTTCCCTCTCAGGAAATTATTTCATTCTAATGCTTCACTAACTCCCCCTATAACATGTAAAAAAACTTATTTTTTTGTGCATTGCAAGCTCTGTCAAGGTTTGTAAAGCTAATATATGATGCACAAATTCAAATCTTTCCCACGATATTTTTAAGTCTCATAAAGAAAAATTAAAGACAAAATATACAATTATTTCAAAGTATAGTAATTAAATAACACTATTTAAACGGAACAATTTGAAATTTTCGTTCAACACTAGGTATTAAAAGCATAAATTACCTTTGTATAGTTCTGTCAACAATGAAACAAATACTTAATATCATTTGTATTATTAATTATTTTCTTGAAGATGCATAAAACCATGCAAGTATCAATAGAATGTAAAGGGAAAATCTCTGAAACATTAAACATAATCAACCATGAATGCATCCCTAGATTCTAGAGAAGTTGGGTGTTTGGGTCTTCTGAAAAAAAATCACAACTTCTAGGACCCAAAATTTCTTCACATTTTAATATCCATTATTGTATATATTTTTCTTATTTACAAGATACAACTTTGGTACGTCAAATCACCCACACCTACGAATCATATATACAGCTCCTTACTAGGGGTATAGGGTCGGAGTGGCATGAAATACCACACTCCATTTCTTCTAACGTATTGAATAAACAGGTCAATGCGTGTTCCTCCTCTTATGTTTAACAATACCTTCAAAAAGTTAGCCTGGAGAGGGTGAACTTGATCAAACAGCCTTCACGATGGTCTACAGAACCTGCGTGTACACGTCGTAGGTGTGTTCAAAGTAAAAGTCATCAAATCATTTCTTGTCTGCTAAGATCCACTAACATTGTCATAAAGTGATGCTGAAAATACATCTATCTGACTTCCCAGCTTCCTCTGACCAGGTCAAGTTCACGTGGAGGTGGGCAAGACTGGACTTTGGGGAATGAAGGCTGACCAATTGACCTGTACCCCAGAGTCATCGCTGTGGTGCCTCTTCCAAGGCACCGCATGGGTCAGGCTTCCTCGAATCTGGCGCCAGCAAAGTCGTTGTTGCATAAGGTTCTGTGGCTTCGTTCGCCCATTTCCCTGACTTCTGCGTATTCATTCTTCGCGTCATTCCCTGTATGAGACGCGTGGACGACTGGACTCCTTGTCGCTGATCCTGACTTGGCACAACTTCTGCTCACTGTACATGTTGACTGAATGGTGAGCTGGGTAGATGGATGGATCCTGATAGATAATGAAACATTTAATGGAAAATCATGTTTACAACGCATCTGGATATCCAAACAACTAATAACAATGTTGCTGGAAAATTATAATTAAAGGAACTAATAAATATGCACAAGCCAGGCTGGTTGGGGTGGGGCGTACAGTACGGATAACTTGGTTTTTTTCCCCATCAGATGCCGTGGTGGCTCTGTCTGAGCATCGCCCATTCCGGCATCCAATCAGATGCAAACTTCTTTGGCTTTAACAAAAGAAATCATAAGGGCCGCCACGCGCATAAAAGTAGAAAGATAATTTACAAATAACCCGCGTGCCTTAGCCATGGACTTGGACAATTTCTGTTGTTTGTGTGCCATTGTGTGTTAAGGTGACTTGATATCCAGTCACTTTTCCTCGAGCTTCAGTGGCACTCAAGGAGACCATGTGATGAGAGTAGATTCGTTTTCGTGAGCTTTTTTTCTTTCATCTTGAGGAGCTGAACTAACATCAAATTGAAAGAAAAGAAATTCTATGGTCATTGATCAGTTAATCTTTGCCTTGTATTCATTTCAATATATTTTAAGAAATTAGTAAAAATGTCTTCTGTACACCATTTAGCATTCTTGGACAAAATTGAAACTAAATTGACTTGAGGAGCATAAATTTTAATCGAAAGTTTATTTAATGACAGTTAAAATATATTCTTGAGATATCTAGTTAAATGATTTCAATTAATATTTGCTGTCCTTAAGCACAGAGACAACAGAAAGCAGCTCGGATCAATAAGAGAGCTCTCATATAAGCTTAAGTACAATTAGGCGAGAAAAGTGATAAAAAAATAATCCATGTACCTAAGATGCTCTCATGACAATCATAAAAGCTTCAAGAAATTGTTAACCCCTTCGTAAAAGTATCGGAGATCAATTCAGCGGTTTTACCAATATAAATTATCTTCAGTTGATGAAATCAATAATAATTTACCATTGCATTATGACTGTTATTTCCAATTTTATTTTATGTCTCATTCTCTTTTACTCTGATTTATTAAGATTTCGGTGGTTGCTGCATTTCTAAATATAAATGTTGCTTAATTTTCTTTCTGCAATAATCGTTCTATGTTTTAAAGAAAATCATCACGTTTTTATACCTATTTTTTGTGATATTGGATGCCTGGCATATGAGTATATGCAATTAGCCATAGAGCATTATAGATGAAAATACTGAAAACTTTTCTCACACGAAAGTACTTGGTATCTTTTCGCCAGTTTCTATGGAACCTATTTGTTAGACTTCGCATTAACCAATGGATGACAATTATGGTTAAATTTAGAAAGACTGTTTCTCAGAGTCATAAGGTCAGGAAATCAGTTTCATATAGTCAGGAACTATGGAATAGTTCATGATGAGACGTCAATGATTTATTACAGCTAAGAAGTATCAAGACAATGTGTTAGAATGATGGAACATATGTAATGATGGAAATCCTTCTTTTGAATTAATGACAATACCCTTCATAATTGGTGGACTGGAAAAACGAATTGGTTTGCATCTTATCAATAGAACTGTTGATTAACCACTCGAAATTGAGATTGTCTATGATCACCTTGTGCGTACGTCAAGTGCGTAAGTTCAACCAAGTGTCAGTTGCCATAACACTTAATACCTTCTTGTGTATCTTTGCCTTTATGTAACACAAATTACCGATAGTTATTGTCATGGTAATGTTCGTAAGTTGCATTCATTTTAGGAGCTTGCATGTCAGACTAGCCACCAAACGACTAAGATGTGTGATATTCTTCCATAATTTTTTGAATATATATCAATTCTTGACTTCAATTACACCTCTTATGCATGAGAAGCCAGGCTAACTGTGTAATGTAACAGTTAAGTTAGGCATGGTACAGCATAGCCTGAGGCTAAGGACTGCATGCTGTTTGGCACAAGATGGCTGTCCTAAATGAACATTTTGTATTACAGGGAACCAGTCTAGGGCATTCTTACATGAACCAGTAAAGGGTATTTGTACAAGAACCAGTATAAGTACCTATGTAAGAACCAGTTGTAACAATTACCCTATACTGGTTCATGTAAGAATGCCCTAGACTGGTTCCCTGTAATACAAAATGTTCATTTAGGACAGCCATCTTGTGCCAAACAGCATGCAGTCCTTAGCCTAGGCTATGCTGTGCTCATGCCTAACTTAACTGTTACATTACACAGTTAGCCTGGCTTTTCATGCATAAGAGGTGTAATTGAAGTCAAGAATTGATATATATTCATAAAATTATGGAAGAATATCACACATCTTAGCCTACGGTTGGTGGCACTGCAACCACATGCAAGCTCATCATGTTGCAACTTACGTAACATTACCATAACAACTCTCGGTAATTTGCTGTTACATTAAGGCAAAGATACACAAGAACACTATTAAGTAAGTTTATGGCAACATGTACAACATAAACTAAGATATGTGCATACCTTTTACAAGGGAGAAATATGGCATTTCAAATGAAAATAAGGGGAACTACATCCCTTTCCCCTCTGAAGTCGCCAAACACGTCTTGAACAGTGCGAGTTGAGCTTACGCAACTACGCACTTGGTTGAACTTACGCACTTACGTACACACACTCGATCATAGACAATCTCAATTTCGAGTGGTTAAGTCAACTTATTGATAAGATGAAAACCAATTCGTTTTTCCAGTCCACCAATTATGAAGGGTATTGTCATTAATTCAAAAGAAGGATTTCCATCATTACACATAGACGAGAGTAGCAAAGAAAAGACAGCCTTTATAGCTAATGATCAATTGTTTGAATATAATTATCTACCTTTTGGAGTAAAGAACGTTCTTGCCTATTTTTCAAGTGTTATGATACCCGTATTAACTTCGCTTTCAGGACATAGCGTGTTTGTATACTTAGATGACATAATCATAATAGGGGCTACAGTAGAAGAACATAAAAAGAACATTATTGAAGTCTTAGAAGCTTTAAAACGACATGGTATGAAAATTAATCTAACCAAATGTAAATTCTTTCAGCAAGAAGTTGAATTTTTGGGGCACATCGTAACATCTGAAGGCCTTAAGCCTTGTGTAGATAAAGTAGCAGCAATTAAAGAATTCCCCCAACCGAAGAATGCAAAAGAAGTAGCCAGTTTCCTTGGGCTCGCAGGCTACTGTCGTAAGTTCATAAAAGATTTAGGAAAAATAGCGAGACCACTCAATTCATTGAGGAAACAGACAGATTTTCATTGGGGACAGGAAGAAGAAATAGCTTTTCAAGAATTAAAGATTTCACTCACTAGTAATGAACTGTTAGCGTATCCAAAGTTTGATCGACCATTTCTAGTAACCACTTATGCGAGCAGCATAGCTATTGGGGAGTGATTTCTCAACTTGACGATGCAGAGAATGAAAAACCGATTTCTTTTGCATCACGAGCATTAAAAGGGGCAGAGAAGAATTACAGTACCTTCGATAGAGAGGCATTGGCGATTTTATGGATGCTGGAGAGACATCACTACTTTTTGCTGGGGCATAAAGTCAAAATAAACACAGATCATCGCCCATTGAGAGATTTATTCAAGAAAGGGGATTTAACCACCCGCCAGGCTCGTTGGATCGAGCGGCTATTAGAGTTTGATGTTGTAGGAATTGAACATATAGCAGGGAAAACAAATAAAGTCGCTGATGCTCTCACCAGTGAGTGTCATAATGGGAATTACACCCCAAGCAGCAAAGAGAGAGAAACAACAACGGAAGAAACAGTTGCATGCTTCAGAGGCACACAGTGTGGAAAACGGGATAACTCGGTATCTCGAGAGTTAGGGAGGGAGAGAGAGAGAGTGCGAGTCAAAGCAGCTGTGAGAACGAGAGAGCTGACCCTCCAGGGAGGTCAGGAAGCGGATGCCCTGGGAGTGAGAGAGAGTGTGTGATTGATTTGTGTGGTTGGAGCGTAGGAGAGGTGATGAGGGGTCAGAAGTCTGAACCCTGGATTGAACAGGTTAAGACTAATGTAGGGGGTGCGAGTAACGAGTTTCCCGATTGCCTAACAGTGCCTAAAGATATGTTCTTCCTTGAAGGAGATATCTTATTTTGTAAATATGAGAAGAGACCAGGCGATATCCGATCTCGCGTCGTCCTTCCTCCCTCTTTGGTAGAGAAAGTCATCCACATGTGAGGACATATAGTGAGTCCCCATGCAGGACATATAGGTATAGAAAGGTCCCTCAAGAGGGCACGAGAATCCCTCTTTTGGGTAGGAATGAAAAAAGACATTATAAAATTCATCTCCCAGTGTCACATCTGTAATACCATGAAAAACCATAGACATACTCTTCCAAAGGCTCGAATGTGGCCAGGGGAGCCAATCAAATTTGCCAGAGTACACATTGATGTTGTGAGACCCTTCCCCCCAGGGGACGGGCAATTCAGGTATGTGTGTGTGATGGTGG
Source organism: Macrobrachium rosenbergii (assembly GCF_040412425.1). Classification (NCBI taxonomy): domain Eukaryota; kingdom Metazoa; phylum Arthropoda; class Malacostraca; order Decapoda; family Palaemonidae; genus Macrobrachium; species Macrobrachium rosenbergii. The sequence continues at coordinate 86,364,547 of NC_089748.1, read as the reverse complement.
ATGCGTTCACACGGTATACGCACACGTGCGATGGTGAATAAATCTGCGATATCAGTTGCCAAAGCCTTGTGTTCATTCATAGTGAAGTTCGGCTGTCCCCGTATCTTAATCAGTGGCAGTGGATGTGAATTTATTAACGAGGTAATAAAAGACCTAACAAAAATGTTAAATGTAGAACATTTCACGATCACATCTTACCAGTCTTCAGCCAATGGGTTAGTTGAATCCCATAATAGAGAAGTAACAAATATTTTGAAATATTTAGTAGCAGATAGTCCAAATCAGTGGGTAGAGATGTTGGTGATGGCAGAACTTGCGCTTGATACAGCATATAACGGCTCTATAAGAGATACCCCGTATTTTTTAGTGTATGGACAGGACCCTTCATTGCCATATACTGTGATCATGGACCCTAGAACTTTACCACTGTATAGTGTCGAACAATACCAGGTGATGTTCTGTAACCTGACCCTAAGGGTGTTTCAGATAACACAGACGCTTTTGTTGAGGGCCAATGAAAAGTATCAAGACGAAATATGATCAGCGATTCCACACGCAACCGTCTAAGATACAAATAGGGGACAGAATCTATCTGAAAAGACTGCAACTGAGGAAACATAAACTCGAGTCCGCCTACTTGGGACCGTATCGTGTAAAAGAAATTAAAAATGACACCGCGGTGATCAAACATATTAAAACCGGTGTCCAAGGTGAGTACTACCTATCACACATGCATCCCGTCAAAGAAGATGTCTTGATGTGGCACCTGAATAAGCCAGTACCCCCTTTCCCAGGACTGCCCAACTATCTGGGAGAGGAGAGTGAAAATGACGTGTAAGCATGTCTGGGGATCATTAATAGTGCACCCAATGTGCATACAGACGAAGGTTACAAATACTGGTGTCATGTGCTGTTGTGAAAAGAGAACATCATAAATGTGTCTATGTACCTGCATTCCTTGATCTTTTATTTCATTTTTTGTAGTTCATTTTATTCATGCCTGTTGATATCATTTATTCTTTTTGTTTAAATTTTGTGATTTTTACAAAATTATTATGTCTTAATGATTGACAGTAATCTGGTTTCTTTGCCTTGTTTTGATTATTTGAACTGCAGATTATTTCAATCCAAATTCTAAGAAAGTTGTGTGTGTGTGTGTGTTAACGTGTGGTGCTAAAAATAATTATTCCATTAATCCTATATGATTCTCTTTTTAATATTATTATTAAAAAAAATTCAATCAAATCATAGCAATGTGATGCGTGGAATTCATAACACTGTAAATTGCCAATTGTAACTGCGCAATTTGACCCTGGCTTGCTAAATTTTAGTTTTTGTTTTTGCATGAATTATTGATAACATATTATGTCGGGAGGTAAGGTACTCAAATGGCAGTGCACAAATAGCAGAGACACTAATAATAATAAAAAAAATAGTGTTGTGAGTGCTGCGAGACGCAGAACTTTGAGGGGGGAGTGGTGAACTGATCTATATAGAAATTCATGTTTGAGGCGTAACGGAAAATCTGCTAGTTGTTTGTACGTCTTTGTGATCAGAGAGTAACGAACAGATAGATACTGCTGAGTCGTCGGATGTCATACGATCGTTGAGGTTTGGCATGGGTAATTCAAATGAGTGCCATACATCGAAGATCCTTATTGGTTCCTTTCGATTATAAGAGACCAATCAGCTGAGGTCTATGACATAAGCGAGTTCAGTCTCAAACATCAGTAAGGGTTTAGCGGTCGACGGGGTAAGAAGCACGTCCGAAAGACAGTCATGGTGCGTGCCACCTCAGAATACCTTCGACTATAATTGCATAATTAAGTAGCGTAGTATTAGCAACAGCGCCCTGTGTGTAACTATTAAAGGAAAATACAAAGTGTTAATTGTATCTTACGCATTTCATTTGTACTGGTAGAACCTTTACATGACCAAGAATCAGGTCATATATATATATATATATATATATATATATATATATATATATATATATATATATATATATATATATATATATATATATATATATATATATTATGTATATATATATATATATATATATATATATATATATATGTATATATATATATATATATATATATATATATATATATATATATATATATATATGTATGTATATATATATATATATATATATATATATATATATATATATATATATATATATATATATATATATATATATATATATATATATATATATATATATATATATATATATATATATATATATATGTATGTATATATATATATATATATATATATATATATATATATATATATATATATATATATATATATATATATATATATATATATGTATATATATATATATACATATATATATATATATATATATATATATATATATATATATATATATATATATACATACATAGACATCAAAACAGAAAGCGGAAAGGAATACTCTTGAATAGACATTTGATTACATGTTTATTCCCAACGTTTCATAATCCATGATCACATCATCAGGGGTTCTAGAATTAAAAAACAAAAAGAATTGACAATAAAAATTACTGAAAAAATATACAAAGGCAAAGTCAGAACATAAATAATGACAATCGACTTAAAAGGGAAATTTTTGCACAAAGGACACCGAGAAACAGGCAAAACACAGAAATTAATTAAAACAAATAGAATATATAAAAGACAAGTAAAAAAATTAAATTTAAAATATTTATGTTTTAAAACACTAAAATTAAAATCACATTAAGAAAACAAATAACTAAATAAATAAAAGTGACTAAGGGTATGGAGCTAACCTGTCAGTACGACACAAATACAGCAAATGAGGTCTTCGAAGGAGAAACAAAACAACAAAAACATTATGATTACGACAGGTATAAAGGAACAGCCGAATTTTGAGCGTTCAGTTTCAGAACAAGCTGTTTTATCATCAGAGAGACGAGTATTTGTAGTTCCAGTTGGCTAGAAGCTCGTACAATTATGCAGAAATCTTTGTTTTCAATGGGGTTTTACAAAATTTCGCATGATTTCTGACGTTGGAGTGGTCGGGGTTGGCGATTTTTACCCCGTGAAAAAACTTACCCCCATGTGAATCTATGCGTACTTTTAGAAGTCCGAGTGGATCCCACATAAATCCCCGAGTTACACTTGGGGCAAGAATACTTATACACCACTCCAGAGGATATCGTAGCACAAAGCTGATCCTTAAATTTAAAAATAAAGCCAATGGTTAGGGGTTGATAGGAACAAGTTTAACATGCAGAGCACCAAAATGTTTTTGAATTATGTTCGTAAATTTTGTTCTAAAATGGACATCATGACAGTGTGGAAACTTGGCATAAAAGTGTAGTTTAGGTACTGTAAGAGTATATCGCTCAGTGAAAAACTTCTTGTTAAGTATTTTATTGAGGCTATTAAAAACTATCTTAGACGGAAAGCAGTTGTGTTTAAAATATTCTAAAAGAAAGGTTACTTCATCATGAAAAAAGCTTTCCAACTAGAGGTGAGGAAAGGGCCCTGTGAAAGAGAGTTGCAACGGAATTAATCTTAAAATTATAAAAACAATAACTGTAAAAATTGACACCAAAATCCTGTAAAAGTCTTTTTTCTAAAAATCGTGGTTGTAAAATTATTGTTATGTCTGGTAACCAGAACGTCAAGAAACAGCAGTCGATTGTCCTCTTCCTTTTCAAGAGTAAACTTGAGATTGGGGTGGCAGGAGTTAGCAAATTCCAAAAAGGGCTCCGAGTCATACTTTCTTCTGAAGAGGGCAAAGGTGTCGTCAACATACCATACATAAAAGAGAGGATGGTAACTGAGAGGGCATTCGTCCAGCATGCGCTCCTCCAGGGAGCACATGAAGATATTGGAGAACGTGGGTCTGAGCGGCAAGCCCATAGCCATACCATCAACCTGCTTGTATAATTTATTATTAAAAATAAAAGCTGTGTCCAGCACAGCTAGTTCCAACAAGGTTTTAAAAGACGAACGAGTAAAATTATTAGAAACAGAATCAGGCTGAGTAAAAAGCTTATTTAAAATAATTTTAATTGTCTCATTCACAGGTACATTTGTAAAAAGTAACTCGACATCAGACTGGTCATATAGAGATCAGAGTCCTGAGCCAAGATCATATCTTTGAACTGACAAGAATTGTTAATGGTGTAATTATTGCTGGTTAAAGGCTCAGGAGAGGAACAAGATACTTAGCAAGTTTGTGCTTGTAGTTTGGAGTGTTAAAAGACGCAAGTATAGGGTGTAAAGGAACGCTGGGTTTGTGTATCTTGGGTAATCCATATAAAACACCATAAGAAGACCCTGTGGAAAATAATTGCTGATATGTTTCTTCGTTGATAATATTTTCATTTTTTATGTTCCTCAAAAATCTATTGATTCTATCCTCAAATTTAAATATGTTGGAGTAATCAGGGCACCAATCTCAATAAATTTTGAATGATCGCATGTTAAACTTGTTCCTATCAACCCCTAACCATTGGCTCTATTTTTAAATTTAAGGATCAGCGTTGTGCTACGATGTTCTCTGGAGTGGTGTATAAGTATTCTTGCCCCAAGTGTAACTCGGGGATTTATGTGGGATCCACTCGGACTTCTAAAAGTACACATAGATTCACATAGGGGGGTAAGTTTTCGTACGGGGGTAAAAATCGCCAACCCCGACCACTCCGTCAGAAATCATGCGAAATTTTGTAAAACCCCCATTGAAAACAAAGATTTCTGCATAATTGTACGAGCTTCTAGCCAGCTGGAACTACCAATACTCGTCTCTCTGATGATAAAACAGCTTGTTCTGAAACTGAACGCTCAAAATTCGGCTGTTCCTTTATACCTGTCGTAATCATAATGTTTTTGTTGTTTTGTTTCTCCTTCGAAGACCTCATTTGCTGTATTTGTGTTGTACTGACAGGTTAGCTCCATACCCTTTGTCACTTTTATTGATTTAGTTATTTGTTTTCTTAGTGTGATTTTAAATTTTAGTGTTTTAAAACATAAATATTTTAAATTTAATTTTTTTTACTTGTCTTTTATATATTCTATTTGTTTTAATTAATTTCTCAGTGTTTTGCCTGTTCCTCGGTGTCCTTTGTGTAAAAATTTCCCTTTTAAGTTGATTGCCATTTTTTGTTCTGACTTTGCCTGTGTATATTTTTTCTGTAATTTTTATTGTCAACTCTTTTTGTTTTTTAATTCTAGAACCCCTGATGATGTAATCATGGATTATGAAACGTTGGGAATAAACATGTAATCAAATGTCTATTTAAGAGTATTCCTGTCTGCCTTCCTGTTTGATGTCTGTATTCAAACCATTCCCGTCCCTTGCTCATTGGTATATATATATATATATATATATATATATATATATATATATATATATATATATATATATATATATATATATATATATATATATATATATATATATATATATATATCATAAATATATATATATATATATATATATATATATATATATATATATATATATATATATATATATGAATGTCTTTTCCTGTAATACTACAGTGTAATATGAAAATAAGAAGGCCCATAAAACACTATTTAAACATTGAAACCATATATTTCCTTACACTTGTTTCTGTGCCCCTGTTCACTGTTAGAATATGGACAGGTGGAAAGTTACAATGGTAATATACAAAAACATGAAGGTGTGGCCTTAGGCCTCCGATGTTAAGGAGGTGGCGTTTCTTAAGAAGGAGGAGATTGACCAAATTCCCTAGTGGTTTTTGGCCTCATTAGCTCCCGTTTGGCGATGGATCTGGCAGTCGCGTTTCTTGGGTCATCTTCTTCAAGAGGGTCTGAGGATTAAGGTGTCAATGGCGTCCGATTTCCAATGTCCTCCTGACAGGTTCATATTGTTGGTTTGATTGATGATAGCAGATTCAGCATCTTTCTTTTGTGCGGACAGCTACTCTTGAAAACCAACTCCGCCCCACTCAGTTAATGGCCCCTGTATTTCTAATATGTAGGAAAATTCCCGAACTCTCGAAGCGTAACGTACTGATCTTTTGTGCTCTGTTATTCTTTGCGAGCGATCTACCTGTCTCGCCTACATAGATGTCATGACAATTACTACGGTATCTTGTAAACTCCGGCTTCTTCCCTTTTGTTATTTAAGTATCGTTAACGAACGAACTCGATGGATTTGGGATAATGGAAAATGAAAGGATTATTAGAACTGAGTTGCTCGGTGGCCTTTTG